>NC_055977.1:8342764-8350264 GCF_018492685.1 Alosa sapidissima | reverse complement strand
TTCCGACTCTGTCAACAACATGAAATGTAATACCCCCAGATTTCAGTGCTCATCAGTCCCAACATTGAGCAATATAATCAAACTGTCCAAAAGAAAATTAAATCCCAAACCAAACGGAAAATCTTCTGCTTTTGATAGCGGTATGCGCTCCAAACGAAACGCATGTCTAAACGCATGTCAAACGCATGTCAAAACGCACGTAGAAATAAAGGCATGCTAAATATAGCCTACGTCTGGCCCAAATAAAGCCCTGTGCTTTGCGCAGCCTATGTAAATAAAAGACCCCGGCCATAATTTGAGGATTTACGGCATGTTATTTTTTATGAGGCTTTGTTAAATAGCCTAATTAATTGTTCGGCTAATCTCTCACCCTCTTTCTCTACTCCGTACCTTGAATAGTTTTAAGTTACATTTTGACAAAACCTGTCGGAGCTAAGCATTATTATGTTTTTGGTTAAAGGAACCATATGTAAGATTGTGGCCAAAACTGGTACTGCAATCATTTTCAAAATACTGTAGAGCGGTGTATCCCCTCCCCCTCTCCCCTGACTCGAGGTTGCCAACCCGGATGCCGAAACATGACTGACTTCGTGATTAGTAGATAGGTAGAGGGTGGCGCATCAGGCCAAAACACAACATGTCATGACAAAACACAACATCAACATCAGTTGAGGGCTGCAACTTTTTACTTCACTTTTTAAAAGACAATATCCTGGCCGGACTACTGTTGTCAGTGATATAAGTATTTGAAGTGAACATGATTTCTTAATGTCTAGTGACATATCAGGGCCATTTTATGATTAATTGAAATACATTTCTTACATACGGTTCCTTTAAGTTATTGTTTAACATGATTCTTTTTTATAATGTATTATTTTGGAACAAACGAGGGTCTCTGTTTAATCTCGCATTCCGCTGCTTTAGAGCACCACAGTGCAGCACTTAATATCTATTTAGCCTAACCAAACGTCCAGTTTGCCACAAGTTATTCTTCTTGTGATAAAGATCTCATCGAGGAAAAAACACGCTGTATTTCTGTATTTTCATTGCATTTTTAAATTTATAAAAAGGCCTAGAAATATTAATGATTAATCGATAGTTGATCGTAAATTCTCCCGACGATCGACTAAGAAAATTGAATCGAATGTCCATCCCTAGTGCATGCTATTAACCTGAAACGCTCACAGAACGGCAAAGTTCAGATAATACCGTAATTTCCCCCGTTAACCGAGGTATGTGTTCACAGGAAATTACTGTAAAAGACTTACTCAAATGCTAGTAAATTCATCTTAAATTCATAATGTCTAGAAATTAACTTTGCTGTGGGACCTAGTGATTCATGGTAGATACAGTTATAAATAAACATCAGAAAAGGGATTATTCTTGAGTTTAAAGTTCTATCTCTCTAGGATTTTTTTTATTAGAGATGGGTGTAGACCTTGACAGACCACAAATAAACAGCCTTATAAAGATGGTTTAATTGTAACAAGATGTCTAATTACATTTAATAAACAGCCTTATAAAGATGGTTTAATTGTAACAAGATGTCTAATTACATTTTATGCTACTGTATTACTGCAAAAGTGGCAGTAACATCTCCGTTCAGTCCAGTAACGGGAAGGTTATTGCCAGAAAATGGCAGAACGGAGAAGCTTCAGAAATTTTTAGGCACTTGAGGATTTACTTGAATGGGTTGACAAATCCGATGAGTGGGATTTGTCTGTGATGTTGGATTTGATATAAACTTCGTTTTAACTATTGTCCTTTTGTTCTTTTATTCACTATTATTTGCTTTTGTTTATGTTAACCACATTGAATTTCCCCTGTATATGAAATGCGCTATGTAAATGAACTTGACTTGATGACCGGCTGGTATTTTCATGGTCCAGTTTCCTGATGTTCCTGTTCTCTCTGCCATTCTGCAGTGTCTGCCACAGCATTCTATAAGGCCCAGCCGGTGATCCAGTTCATGTGTGAGGTCCTGGACATTCACAACATCGATGAGCAACCAAGACCGCTCACCGACTCGCACAGAGTCAAATTCACCAAAGAGATCAAAGGTGTGTGGGTGTGTGTGTGTGTGTGTGGGGGGGGGGGGGGGGGGGGGTTATGTCTGTTTTTGAGTGTGTGTGTGTCTGTGTGACAGCAAGGGCCTGTGTTTTGATAATGGGTTTTGAGTCGATTATATGAGAGCGCGATATGTAAGAGTGCTTCATCAGCTGTTATTCACTAAAGAGATCAAAGGTGTGTGGGCTTGCACATGTCTCTGTGCACAGGCTTTGATAAAGAAGATTATGAGCTGATTTGAGCAGTAGTGAACCACAAGAGTGTGCATAGCGTGTTTGTGACTTTAGAGTGTCGGGGTCTGGCATTGCTCATAGCAGGTGCTATATCAACCATGACTTTGTGGAGGTCCCTCCCTATTAAAGAAACCATGTAAGAATTCATATTCTTGGTGGCCCTTGGTGTCAATATTCAACGCCTTTTAGGCCTGGGTTACACCCAGTGAAGCACTCTGTTAACGGAGCATAAAAATAGTTCTAGAACCAAAATAGTTCTAGAACCAAGTAAAAGGGTCAGGATCATAGATATGTATATATATATCTATGGTCAGGATCCTACCCAATCAACAATGTTACATAGTGCCATATCAAGTGTTCCAGGCATGCATTGGCAATGTCAGAGACTTCATTCCCCGTGTTGTTAGTCAGTGTAGCATCAGAAGAGTTTGAAGCTGTTATTTCAAGGTAAAACAACTGCATCGTGTTGCTTTAAAGAAACCCATTTTGTTTGTGCAGGCCTGAAGGTGGAGGTGACGCACTGTGGAACCATGAGGAGGAAGTACCGGGTGTGCAATGTGACCCGCCGCCCGGCCAGTCACCAAACGTGAGCATCCTAGGGGTCAGGGATAGCGCCTCAGAGAGGCATTAGCTTAGCGCGCTAGCTGAAGCTAACTTTTGATGTCTTTTACATTGCAACTCTAGTCATACAGCATTTATGAGTCTTGTTTAGTTTGTTTTATGTGCCTAAATGCTAACTTGTCAAGTTATTCATCTGTAATCTGTATAACCATTTTGCAAAAGGGACCTGACCAGTGACTGAAATTGTTTTTTTTTTTAATGCTGTAATGCCATCGGTACTTTCTCTGTCTTGTGCATGTTGGTGTGGTTGAAAAGCTAGATATTGCTGAAGGAAGGGTTCCTTAATGATCCCTCTGGTTTGTCAGGTTTCCCCTCCAGCTGGAGAACGGGCAGACGGTAGAGCGCACAGTGGCTCAATACTTCAGAGAGAAGTACAGCTTGCAGTTGAAGTACCCACATCTGCCCTGTCTGCAGGTGGGGCAGGAACAGAAGCACACCTACCTGCCTCTGGAGGTGAGTCCCGTCCCCCTAAAACCCCCATGATGAAGGGATGATTATGGATCCTCCTGTAGCCAGTGTGAAGTTCCTTGTGTAGCACTCGGTCACTCAAACTGTTACGGCTCACTGCTCACTGCGACAGGCATTGCGTCAAGCATTCCTTAAATTGGTTAGCCTGACGAGCCAGACCCACATTAAAATGTAGGGTCTGGGCATTTACCGTTCGCAGTGCTCAGTCCGAGGGGCGGGATAATCGGTTGTCTTTCAAATTCCCTCTGCACGCAATAGGACAGCGCTATGAGTTCCATGCGTTTTCCCACCAGCGGAGCTAGTTGGCTAGTTCAAACTTTTGCCAACTTAAAAAAAAGCTTAACTTGTCTCACACTGTTGTCCAACAGCAACATCCATCTTCTTTGTTTTCAAGTAGCAGGGAATTCAAGCCAAACCGTTGCAACTCTGCCATCAATCATTATGTTAAGCCCGCCTAACGACTCTATACACGATTTGATTGGCCTGATAGAAGTTTAATTTTTCGAGCTCACAAGCCAACGGAGAGTTGCTAGACTAGCCCTGGAAGCAAATGTAATTTGCTGCCGCTAGGGTGCGTCTAGATTTCTAGGCTATAAATTGGTGGGAAAACGGGCCCTTTGATGTTGAAGAAAGAGTGAGAGGCCTGCTAGCTGTCTCTGTTCTTTCGAAAAAACACCAATCAAATGAGTTTAAAATAGCAAATCTTTAAAAAGCTTTGATTTAGCATGTGGAATTAGCGCATGTTTTGACCTTGGAAAGCATCCCAGTGTTTCCCACAGAATTGAATTCTGTTTGTGGTGGTAGGTTTGCAGAATTAACTTGAATGAAACAGTTTTTAACAAATTAGTGCAGTGTGGTTATGATTCTAACCAGATTTAAGCACAATTTAGTACAACCAGGAAAATCATTGTGTGGTAGTCAATTTTGATATTGTGGTGGGCTGCCACAAATAAGTCAATGTATGGGGAACACTGCATCCCCTACTTTCGTCCATCTGTCCTGTTCTGACACCCTGTCTTAGAAAAGCAGAATAACGCATATAGTGTTGACGCGTTAAGATATTGTCAAACACTGTTCGTCCTCCTAATGCCGAATTTCTTTCATCTTGTGTCCAATTGCTGTCGTATTCTCCAGGTCTGCAATATAGTAGCAGGCCAGCGCTGCATAAAGAAGCTGACAGACAACCAAACATCCACCATGATCAAAGCCACCGCGCGCTCTGCCCCAGACAGACAGGAGGAGATCAGCAGGCTGGTGAGTTAGGCACTCCCTCTTGTGGCTGGAGGAAGCACTGCATAGTTGACCATCATGGAATATGGATTATGGGTAATATGGTGGACATGTGTAAAATAATTTGTTTCCTCAGTCAGTGTCTTACTTTGGAATGTGGGCATGTTGGTCTTGGTAAATGTCATTAAAAATATAATTACATAAGTACTGTCATTGTCCTGCTGTTATGTGATTCTTCTTTATTGGTTCACTTTGTATTCCTTGTATTCATCTGATTCAACCTGCTGTTTTTTTGTTCTCTCCTCCCTCCTCTTGCATCCCTCAATCCTCTCCCTCTGCCCAGGTGCGGAGCGCCAACTACGAGGCGGACCCGTTCGTACAGGAGTTCCAGTTTCGCGTGCGCGACGAGATGGCAGAGGTTACGGGCCGAGTCCTGCCCGCCCCCATGCTGCAGTATGGTGGCCGGGTGAGCTCTGAACACTTTATGGTACCTGCCCTTATTAAATCATGCCTGGTTGGGTTGCTTTCGTGTGGGTTGCTAGTTTGTGTGTGTGTGTGTGTGTGTGTGTGTGTGTATTTGTTTTTCCTGCTGGCAATCTCTTCATTTTCTTAGTTTTTAAGGTGTCTGACATTTCTCGCTCGCTCGCTCGCTCTCTCTCCATCTCTCTCCCTCTATGTCTCTCTATCTCTCTCTCTGTGTGTGTGTGTGGTGTGTAGTGCACTCAGAGAAGTACCAAAACCAGGATGTTTCCCATCGGTCACCAGCCCTTTGTGCATGTTCAGTCTCGTGCTGACTGCTGAACTCATGTTAGGGCTGCTCAATTACGGTCAGAATGACGGATCATGATTATTTTGGGATTATATTCAATATTGAGATCAGGATTATTTAACACTATTGCTACAAGACTATCAACTCACCATCTATTTTCTTAACATTAAAAAAAGAAATAACTGTAATTCATTCATTATTCAACTGAAATACAAAAAACAAAACCCTTGTAATTGAAATGTGATTAATTGCACAGCGCTTAACTCACATATATGACCTGTTTTAAAGGTGCTGATCTGTCTGTAGTGCACTGTACAAGTGTTGATTGAATGTTGGTGGAGTGCTAGCTTTGGAGTGTTGATTGCAGTGATTTATGTTCTGTGTCTTTGTGTTGTTGTTGTTGATGATCTTGATCTGTAATCCTAATGATTATTTCTAAGCTATGTTTGTGTACATGAGGTGTGTATGTGTTTGTATGTGTACACATGCCATTGATCTATAATTTGAATCACTTTCTGTCAGCTATATTTGTGTGTATGATTCGAGTGTGTGATCCAACATCATTACAATTATAGATTGTAGACATTTGTACGTTTGGTCACACACTCGTCATTGCAACGTCATTAAAACGTCATTACAATTATAGATTGAAGACATTCGTACAAACTGTGTACAAATATCTTCAATCTATAATTATAATGACGTTTGGTGAGCTGTTAGTGTGTGTTTGTGTGTGTATGTGTGTGTGCGTGCTGGGGGGCTAAAGTGGGTGTTGTGTCGTGTGTTTGCAGAACCGCACAGTGGCAACGCCGAGCCATGGCGTGTGGGACATGAGGGGGAAGCAGTTCCACACAGGAGTGGAGATCAAGATGTGGGCCATCGCCTGCTTCGCCACCCAGAGGCAGTGTAGGGAGGAGATCCTCAAGTACGAATATACACACACACACACAAACACACAAACAAACAAATAAACAAACAAACAAACACAGTGCAGGAAGATACTAAAGTACAAATACAGGAAGATACTAAAGTACAAATACAGGAAGATACTAAAGTACAAATACATACAAACACTCTCTCTCTCTCTCTCTCTCTCTCTCTCTCTCTCTCTCTCTCTCTCTCTCTCTCTCTCTCTCTCTCTCTCTCTCTCTCTCTCTCTCTCTCTCTGTCGTCTGTCTCTCTCTCTCTCTCTCTCTCTCTCTCTCTCTCTCTCTCTCTCTCTCTCTCTCTCTCTCTCTCTCTGTCTCGTCTGTCTGTCTGTCTGTCTCTCTCTCTCTCTCTCTCTCTCTCTCTCTCTCTGTGTCTGTCTGTCTCTCTCTCTCTCTCTCTCTCTCTCTCTCTCTCTCTCTCTGTGTCTGTCTGTCTCTCTCTCTCTCCTCTCTCTCTCTCTCTCTCTCTCTCTCTCTCTCTCTCTCTCTCGCTTGCTCCTTCTCTCTCATACCAGCCTTAACAAACATGGCACACTGTAGACGACTTCCTCACACAGACGCACATGCATTATGCACCCGCGCACGGCTTTGAGGAGTGTTTCTGCTCTCTGCCCTGCCTGTAGGAGCTTTACGGACCAACTGCGTAAGATCTCCAAGGACGCTGGGATGCCCATCCAGGGCCAGCCATGCTTCTGTAAGTACGCGCAGGGAGCGGACAGCGTGGAGCCATGTTCCGACACCTGAAGAACACCTACGCCGGTCTGCAGCTCATCATCGTCATCCTGCCTGGAAAGACTCCCGTCTACGGTAAGGGACAAGGGACACAAAAGACAGACAGACAGACTGATATGCAGGAGTTTTTCAGGGCCGCACTGAAGTACCAACCCCAAGACTTGATTCAGCTTTGTAGAAGTTCCCGGAACGTGGCGGTTGGTCTAAAGGAAACGCAAACAAACAGCCCCGGTCCTGTAATACTAAGATCCAGTTCCTCTAATGGGAACGCAAACAAACAGCCCCGGTCCTGTAATACTAAGATCCAGTTCCTCTAATGGGAATGCAAACAAACAGCCCCGGTCCTGTAATACTAAGATCCAGTTCCTCTAATGGGAACGCAAACAAACAGCCCCGGTCCTGTAATACTAAGATCCAGTTCCTCTAATGGGAACGCAAACAAACAGCCCCG
>NC_055977.1:8193457-8340064 GCF_018492685.1 Alosa sapidissima | reverse complement strand
CGCCGCAGTACGTCCCTCACAGCTTTCCATCTCTTCACATGAGGCTCTGGCCGTTCACTACAGTCTGTGTGTGGAGTGGACTGCAGTTCATAGCAAAGTTTAAACCTAAATCAAACAACATCACTGACTGACTATACAGTCCCATGAATAATTATTTATAAGTGATCTATCTTTTCTTTCTTTCTTTCTTACTTACTTTGTCATTCTCTCTTGCGGGTCATTCACTAACACTCTCTCCACTCCTCTCTCTCTCTCTCTCTCTCTCTCTCTCTCTCCTCTCTCTCTCTCCTCTCTCTCTCTCTCTCTGTGTCTGTCTGTCTGTCTGTCTGTCTGTCTGTCCAGGTGGTGGGCAGTATGGGACGCCCCACCCTAGCCGTTACTGTGCGACGGTGCGTGTGCAGCGTCCCCCGGCAGGAGGTCATCCAGGACCTGTCCTCCATGGTGCGCGAGCTGCTCATCCAGTTCTACAAGTCCACGCGCTACAAGCCCACCCGCATCATCTACTACCGCGACGGCGTCTCAGAGGGACAGTTCCGACAGGTCTGACAACAACATGCCTCCCTCTTCTTTTTCTCTCTCTATCTCTCTCTCTCTCTCTCTCTCTCTCTCTCGCTCCTTCATTCTTTTAGCCAGTTTTACGGCCATATACGGCAAAAGGGGACACATAAGTAGAATTTTTTAGCATTTATTAATAATAATTTAATTTATAAAGATGATAATCCCACAGCAACATATGCTTGTTTTTTTCTCTTGACACAATACTTCTTATGTAAAACCATTTTCACTTTAAATTTTAACTTTTTCTCTTTCATTTACAAGCGTTTTTTTTTTTTTTTTTTGTCCTTGTTTTGTGTTGATAATTGTGCTTATTTGCAGTAGCATGGTCTGTTGTTCGTACAGTACGTTTCTTCTGTTGCTAATGCTCTGGTCTGCTGGGTCGACTGCAGGTGCTGTACTACGAGCTGCTGGCCATCCGGGAGGCGTGCATCAGCCTGGAGAAGGAGTACCAGCCGGGCATCACCTACATCGTGGTGCAGAAGCGCCACCACACACGCCTCTTCTGCGCCGACCGCAACGAGAGGGTAAGAAAGGCAACCACTCCGAATCAGTCCGCTCTGCTTCTGGGCAGCACAAGTCAAAGGAGGCACTCATTAAAGCATGAAGCCCCAGACCTCTGAAGTTCGCCTACAAAAAGGACCCAAAAGCTGCCATCTTTGCCCAAGGAGATCCGGGTACCACCTTTACCCATATAAGATTTGGATTTCCTTATATGGCCAAAGATGGCAGCTCTGGGTTCTTTTTGTAAGCGAGCTTCAGAGGTCTATTTTAACACTGTTGACCCTTCAGTCATGTTTTGACATCAGACCTGTTGAGCCTACTGTTGACGCTACTGTTGAGCATTAAGGGGTGTGCAGTGGGCCGCAACACTGATGAAGGAAGGTGCTTGTTTGATAATCCCAGTGAAATACTCTCAAAGCTGTTCTGTGGTGAAGTTTTTTGCCCACAAAGGTCGCTTTGTTGGTGATTTTGTTTTTGATGGTAAATGGGCTTGGTTGCTGATTTACCTCTGTGGGAAATCCCATACCTACTGTATAGCACTTTAGGAATTTAACACCTCAGACTAGGAAATTACAACTCAGACTAGGAAATTACAACTCAGACTTGCAGCTGACAACTCCAGTGAGCACAACCTCCTGTGTCCATCAAATACCTTTTTATAATCTCCCGATATCATAAATGACATAAATACTTACCATACACCTCCCTTCTTCACCTCCTTCTCCCTCTCCTTCACCTCCTTCTCCTTCAACACACTTGACTAGTACTATATCTCTGTTTTTAAAAACATTAAAAAGTCAGGCTATTTAATTGTGTATTTCAGGTAATATCAATCAAATTGTAGTTGTTGTTTTGATTGAGTCGGATAAATCAAACAACAATACCCAATTATAGTTCTACTGAAATTACTTGAAAAAACAGATTTTGGACAAGGCCGAACATTAGGAAAGTAGTCGAGTCGAGTTTACCAGTCTAAAGGGTCATTCACACCAAGAGCGATAATGATAACTGTAACCATAATGATAAGTGTCCACACTGAACAACGATAAACAAAGTCTCTCATTGTGTTAATGAATGTGACGGCTAAAATTTGATGGGTCCTGATTGGCTATTAGCTTTTTATCATTCTCAAAATCGCTCTGAAAGTGATCCCCAACGATATCGTTCTTCATGTCGTTATCGTTGTAGTTTGTGTGAACGTCGTCATTCATATTAACGAGAAAGATATTTGTTTATAGTTATCGTTATTGTTATCGTTCTTGGTGTGAATAGGCCTTAAGCGGTGTGCGTCTTGAGGGGTCTGAGAGCCCGTGTTGTGTGTGTTCATCTCTCTCAGGTGGGCCGGAGTGGCAACATCCTGCTGGTACCACCGTGGACACGGACATCACCCACCCCTACGAGTTTGATTTTTACCTTTGCAGCCATGCCGGAATACAGGTGAAATGACAGACAGGCGCCTGCACTCAAATACACACACACGTGTACATACACACACATACACACAGAGAGAGAGATAGTCACACACATACACACAGAGATTGTCACACACTCACACACACAAAAGCACATTCACCCTCACACCCGCTCCTCAACTCCTTCGTCAGGGTACCAGTCGGCCGTCCCACTACCACGTGCTGTGGGACGACAACTGCTTCACAGCCGACGAGTTCCAGCTGCTCACCTACCAGCTGTGCCACACCTACGTGCGCTGCACCCGCTCCGTCTCCATCCCCGCGCCAGCCTACTACGCCCACCTGGTGGCCTCCGTGCCCGCTACCACCTGGTGGACAAGGAGCACGACAGGTAAAGAGGACTTGGGCCTTAATCCACGTTTTTAATGATCTCATTGTCTGTATTTTTGTTATCTGATCTCCGTTTAATTTGTATTAATCGTCTCTTCTACCTCAGCTTTTCTTTGGCTTTGTTATTCACTCATCACCCTCTTTTTTTGTTTTCTTTTCCTTTCTGGACTTTTTAGTGTTTTTGTTTTTTTCTTGTTCATTTCATTCTCTCTTGCGGTCATTCACTAACACTCTCTCTCTCTCTCTCTCTCTCTCTCTCTCTCTCTCTCTCTCTCTCTCTCTCTCTCTCTCTCTCTCTAGTGCGGAGGGCAGCCATGTTTCAGGCCAGAGTAACGGTCGAGACCCGTCTGCTCTGGCCAAAGCCGTGCAGATCCATCACGACACGCTGCGGACCATGTACTTTGCCTGAGAGCCCCTCGCCACCTCTGACCTTCGACCTACGACCTCACCTCCTGTGTCTCCCATCAGTCTCCTGTCGCTGAGTAGCACCAGGTGACACACCCCCCCCCCCCCCCCCCCCCCCCCCCCAAACAAAGGTGACCAATCACAGGGCGCCAAACTGATGACAACGCACAGCGCAACCCAGCAGCGATTGTTTTGCCTCTGAAGGGGAGAGCTCTGCACTGATTATGCAATAGAGAAACCGCCAATCCCCCACCCTCCTCCCCTGTCCCCTTCTCCTCTGCTCTCTGTGAGGTCGTCTGCAAACGCCTGACCACCTGTCTGTCTGTCCTCCTTCCAGTCAGTCTGAGTGCTGAGTCTGGATGGCATGCCTGTTTGTTTTTTGTTTGTTTGAATGTTTTGTTTGTTTTGCTTGTAGAAAGACACAGAAGGAGTACCCCCGGGGGTTTTGCTTTAGCTGTGAGGCCAGAGGGCCGATCTGTTCCGGAATCACAACCCTTCTTCACACTCTGACCCTCGCCTGACCACCCGCCTGGCCTGTCATTGGCTGGGTGAAGTGGGTTGGGTGTCAGTTTTACATTAACGTTACATTAACAGCAGAGCTTGGTTGTCACAGATAATCTTCAACTTTGCATCTTGTAGGTAACAAAAAAAAAAAAAACCTAAACAAACAGAAACAAAATATTCATGGCATTCATAAATGTGTGGGAACTGTGGCCTTTGGCTGTTAGTTTTTATTTTAAATTTTTCGATGTTGAGTTGATGGCATGTGTGACTGTGAGCTGGACATTTGAGGTGTGTGAGCCGCATGTGAGCCATATGAGAGCCGGACATTTGAAGTGTGTGAGCCGTGTGTGAGCCGTATGAGAGCCGTATGAGAGCCGGACATTTGAGGTGTGCGAGCCGTGTGTGAGCCGTGCCTGTTCTGTCCTGTGGGTCAGTGTACTGCTTGGACTCTGTATCCTGTTATGCTGTAACCTATATGCCCTCCTCTCACCCTTGTCCAACATTACTCTCTCACACACACTCACACAAAGCTTGGCTTCCCTGAGGGTTGTTCTCAAGAAACTTCAGGTTTGTGTTGCTCTGTGTGTGTGTGTGTGTGTGTGTGTGTTCAGACAGATGGTCTCCATGACGAGACACCAGTCCTTTTTCAGTCATTTGCTGAGGTAATTCACGCCTGGCTGCCACTCAGTAACTGAAACGGTTTTCACTACAATGAGATTACTGGGGGGGGATTTTTATCTTGCAGCTCATCCTCACTCTGCTCTACTTTAACACTCATCCATTGTCTGTCTGTCGGCTTGACCCGACTAGGTCTGTAGTAAAGATTCATGTTTGTGTCCTCCAGCTGTGAACCCAACCAAAACAAAGCCTCACCTCACAGCCCTCCTTTAGTGCAATAAGCCACCAGGCCTTGGCCTCCGGGGGCCAATTCCAATTGGTTCACACAGGCGACCAGGGTTAAGAATGGCTTCACCTGATTGGCTTATGCAATGCTGTCGTATTGAAGCAGTGGTATCTCCAAAGGGAAATTGACTGTTTGTTGCGATGTATCCCCCACCCCACCCCAAAACCCACCCCTTAGTTGGGTGGAGAGGACGTCTGTATGTCAAGATGAATGTGTTTGAGTTGGCCTGTCTGGTTTGAGATGAGGTAAAGCCGAGTTACGTGTAGTACCCAAGGAATAGAAGACCAAGTGCCTGTCAACAGGAGCGGGGGACGAATAGAGTATATACAGTATATGAGATGACACCTTTGTAGCTATATTTATTTATATATTGAGGCCAGAAGAGAACGATGACTCGTACCTAGACGTATATACGTGATCAAAGAGCACTATGAACATACGTTTTTTTTTTTTTTTTTTGGGGGGGGGGTCTGAGCAGGATAAGAGAGAAGAAAGAAATGGCTGGATGATATTAAGTTTTATTTTATGAAATGAATTTCTAAGGAAAACTAAAGTGTATCATGGAGTAAGCTTGGATAAGCTGAAGGCATTGTGGGCCTTGAGGATGGTTGATCTTGTATCCAGGCCTTCTCACATTCTTACATAAGGGGCTCGTCCTTGCACTGTTTAGAGCACACCTTCATATTTCAGAGGTGGCTTTGGCATTTATAATGTCATGTTTTTTCAAATGGGCATTGTCTCACTCTCTCTCTCTCTCTCTCTCTCTCTCTCTCTCTCTCTCTCTCTCTCTCTCTCTCTCTCTCTCTCTCTCTTTCTCTCCTGTTTCATTCCTTCTGTCTTTCTTATTTTCTCTCTCTCTCTATTTCCCTTATTGTGTCTTCTTTTTTGCTAACTTTCTTTCTTTCATTCTCTCTCCTCTCTCTCTCTCTCTCTCTCTCTCTCTCTCTCTCTCTCTCTCTCTCTCTCTCTCTCTTTCTCACAGTCTCTTTCCCCCCCCTCTCTCTGCCTCTGCTTAGCTTTCCCTGTGCAGACTACAACCAAATGCCTCTGTCAGTTCAGTGGTGTTCTGCTGGGACCAAACCATTGTGCCTCTCGTAGGGGGGTGGGGGGAGATGAGCATGTTACAGGTTCAACACTCCGGCCATGTCACCTGTGTGTGTGTGGGGGGGGGGGGTAAAAGAACGTCTCTAGAAGCTTTAGATCGTCTCTAGAACTTTCCGACCGTGTCCTACAACCTCCACTGTGTTGTCTCACTGCCTTTTTTTGCAAAATTGTAAGTGTGTGTGGTGCAGTAGCGAGTCCTCCTTGGCTGTCCTTAGCCACAGTACCAAACTAGCTGCTATTCATATAACAATGTACACAAGATAACCTATATTCATACTGAGAGAGAGCAACTGTAAAAACTAAGTATGAAAATGCAACTGCACTTAAAAGATATGTGTGCGTGCGTGCATATATACATATATATATATACATATGTATATATGTATGTGTGTTTGTGTATGTGTGTGTGTGTGTGTGTGTTCATGATTAAAACACACACTCTCGAGGTGCTAAGAAGTGCGGTACTGTGTTCAGCAGAGGGACCTTTTTTTTTAAGTCTGCACAGACACCAGAAACACTGGGTTAGTGTGTGTCAGGGTCTTAACGATTGCAGTGTATGCGTTTGTGTATGTGGAGTTTGTCTCCTTCAGCTCGGTGGCAGCGTGTGCCTGTGTTCAAGGTGGCGCAGGGTGCGACCTGTGCCCCTGCCTAAACCCCCCCCTTTCCCCGGTGAGCAGAAGCCAACAAGTAACCAGCACCCGACTTACTTGAAAGGAGTGTTTACCTGGCCCGTTGAGTGCCGTCGTCGTCGTTGTGTTGTCTTCTCTCTAGCGCTAGGCGAACAGCTAGTGCCAGGCTAGCTAATCCACAGGGGCTGTCTGACAACTCATCTGTCCATCAGTGAGACTCCAGAAACCGCCCTTGGAGGGTCCGGAACACTCTCTCTCTCTCTCTCTCTCTCTCTCTCTCTCTCTCTCTCTCTCTCTCTCTCTCTCTCTCTCTCTCTCTCTCTCTCTCTCTCTCTCTGTCATTTTCTCATGCTCTTTCTCTCCATATCTCTTTCTCTCCACTTATGTTGCCATGAAAATGGCTCCTGGAGCCCAGTGGGCGTGGCATTGTGTGTGAAGGGAGGGGCCTGTCTAACCAGTGGGAGGGGCCTGTCAAACCAGTGGGAGGGGCATGTCTAACCAGTGGGTGGGGCCTAGAGTTTCTCCTCCCTCCAGCTGTGATGTAACCTGGTCTCCTTCTCAGAATCTTTTTCACGCAGAGTGGAATTATATTTCTATATTTAAAGAGAATGAAACTATGTAATGCACACCACTTATTTTTGCTAACAAAAAGAAATCGATGAAGGTAGATCAGAAATAATAATAAAATCATAATATTGATGATAATAATATTAATATAAGACAATAATAGAGACTAATAATAATCAATTTAAGTAACGCAATAGACTGTTGACCCATAGTTGTGTGTAGTCTTTTGGTTTGTGTGAATGTTTGTGGGGACTTGTGGGAAATGGTGTTTCCTTGGGGAAAGGGGAAAAGAAGGTGTCCTGTTTTTCGGTGGGAAATGAGCCCCTCCTTCCCCTTCCTTCTCCTCTTTTGCTTCCCTTCTTCTTGTGAGTTTATTTTTACAGTTTTACATTATTGCTCCATTAAAAAAAAAAAGATTAAAAAAACATGAACGCTACAAAAGCTTTTCACATAAGAACCTTCCTTTGTGGAAGATGGAGAAA
This sequence comes from Alosa sapidissima, assembly GCF_018492685.1. Lineage (NCBI taxonomy): Eukaryota > Metazoa > Chordata > Actinopteri > Clupeiformes > Clupeidae > Alosa > Alosa sapidissima. Next base: position 8,332,608 of record NC_055977.1, on the reverse strand, counting down.
TCAGGAGATGGGAGTTATAGCAAGGAAATGATGTCAGTGTTATTGTCTGACCAAGGTCAGCGGTCCTCACCGGTCCCTTTTCCCGGGTTTGCAAAAAACGAGCAGTAATCGCCTCATAGTGATGATGAAGAATTTTTCAGAGAGGATATGAATGTATTGTCTTTTGGCCACTGACTGGCATACTTAAATCAACCATGGACATATTTATATCAACAGGAAATGGCTTGTTGTGGTCCATTTGATCTTACCTGCATGTCCGCTCAACCTAGCTTTCAAAGATTCAGAATGTATCAGTGATGCAGTTGCTGCACCCTGTGACATCACATCCTTGCCCTTGTGTGCCTCTGACATCATTTCCTGCATTAGCTCTGTCTCCTTGCCTGTCCTTTTTACCTTTTCATCTGAAGTTGAGAATAAGAGGGAGAAGAAGGATAATCCTGAACCTGAGTAGTCAGTAGAATGTGCCTTTCCTGATGGTGCTGAAAACAAAAATAAAAATTAATCCAAGAAAAAATGCTTTTACTCAAAAAATATGTTTAAAGGGGCAAAAAAAGAGCCTTGTCTATATGGATGATGAGTATATATTGAGATATGATATTCTGTATAGTATGTTTGTGTGTGTATGAGAGTATACGAGAGACTGGTGTACCTCTTTATGCCAAGAACACATTGATAAACGGATTATCTTTGAGGTGTCAGGACCATCCATACTTGTAGGCAGGTGGGCACTTGTATAGCACAACTTGCACAGATGGGCATCAGCCAATTAGATGCCTGTCTGTGGCCAGCCAATCACATGCAGAAGGAACATCAAACTTTGAGAACTCTTCCCTTAAACGTGGTTCTCCATTGGATGATTTAAGATATCTTTCATCATAGTTGAACAAGCTTAAGAGCTTAACAACAAAGAATACATGTGTGCGAGACATTGATGTCCACCTACCTTTAATATGCAGTCTTGAGATTCTAAACCAATACACTTTTTGGCAAATTCAGCGAATTAGTCTTTGCAGCTCCTTTAGCTGTCTGTCAATGTGTGCACTCCAATAAACCAATAAATGGTGTACACAATCCTCTCTTTATAATGGGAAAACAAACAATTCCAGCCAATCAACACTTTGCTTCAGAAGCACGGAAAGGAGAGGGTGTAATTTGATTGGCTGTTCAGCTCAAATGTAAAACAAAACAAAAAAAAACACCAACCTTAGCCAGAATCATGGACTGCATCTTGAAGTAAACTCCAGACATCTCCGAACCCTGCACCTCTATTGACAGTGGTGTGCTGCATTTTAAAAATGACTAAAGAGAGAATAACAGTTAAATACTGCTTTGATCACAGTATGATGCGCTGAATCGCCTGCCTGATCACGGAAAAACAAAATGTCCTATTTTAGAAATATATATGTAAAGATTGTTTTGTTGTTGTTGTTTTGTCTTAACACTTATCTGACTTTGGTCTTTCCTTGAGCCTTTTATTTGGTTGTCCTATTTAATTGTTATTTTAATTAAAGTATATATATATGTAAACAAAAACATTTTCTCGTTTTGTGCTTTTTCTCTTGTAAGTTGTACTTATCTTCCAAAGTTGATCTACATATTCTCCTTGTCCTTGATGTTGTGTGCGTGCATTTTGACAGGAGAAAGTAAGAATTTTAGAATTATATCAAATATAAACAGTATGCAGTTTCTGAAAGAACATTGCACTTATATCTTAAATACTGACACACTTGCTAATTAATTAGCAGACAGGATGCCCAGGTTTTTGATTACTCTAATATCAACATCCTTTTCATTAAGATATCCGAGCTTGTACCCAAAGTTCTTCCAATCTCGAAAATGCTGTTCACTCTTTCCTAATTAATGGAATTGTATTGATAAAATCAGAAGACACTAGCCTGGTTAACACCAGACAGCTTCTCAAATCTCAACTGAAATTCAAATTTACCAACAGGTTTGTCTGGGATCTCCCAGAAGAGACGTTTTTCAAAATGAGCTCCCATTAGCAACAGTTTTGACCATCGTCAACATGGTGATCTCCATCAGCAAAACGTAGTGCACAGAAATGACCTCAGAGTTAAGGAATAAATATGTATTTATTTTACAAGAATTTACAGTAGATTGTGTAACAAAATACAATTTGAAAAATCATGTTATTGATCCCACTTACATATTCGTCCAAATGTTAACTGTAATGAGTCGATTAAAATTAAATCAAAAGATCCTTTCTCATTCCAGATAAGTACATTGATTTCAGCGACAGCTGTACCCAAATAAATATAAACAGAAACTCTTTATGTCCAGTGTGCCCAAATAAATATCAGTGTTAACACTGCAGCAATTCTATTTACATGTGAAAATATGCCTTGAGCCTCTAAACAAGATCAAGACAAGGTTTCAATAAGTCAAATTTAAGACCATTTTAAGACCATAAAGATTGAAATTTAGGACCTACACGACGCATTACCAAAAAATATTCAAATCAAAGAAATTCTGAAAAAATCATTGAAAAGTCGTTGAAAAAGCATTAATTTAATTTACAGATAAAGCAATCAAACTAGTAACCTTCCACACCCAGCGTCTACAACCCAACTGATTTTTACATTGCTCACTTGTAGTATACTAAAGGAAAAATATCCGTGTCACGTACCAAATGCCCTAAACCTTAAGCCCAAAATGAAAATAATCTAAAACAAACTAGCCCTCAAATAGAATAGATTTCAGCAAGGAAGTCAAAAATGAGACGAGTTGAAACTGGGTGTGAAAGTGTGTTTTAGGTGGACACTCTGCATTTGTGTGTGTGTGTGTTTGCATGAGAATGTGTGTGGGTGGGGTATGTGTATGAGCCTTGTCAAGGACGTCGTTAGGCTTACAGTATTTTGGGGGAGCTGAAACCACCCAAAGATGATCAAAAGCCCTCCTAAAAATATATAGTATTAATATGCGTCCAAATTCACTTCCATTATTCTCTGTTGAATTGCTCACGGAGTACTTATCTCACACAAGTCGCACAGACGGCACTTGAAAGAGCGAAACCGGAGCTTTCGAATGATGTTAGCGGCTAGTGCTGATAAACAGTTTGCATTTTGCGGCTAGCTTATGTTTCTCTGCATGCTCTGGCTTGTGACTCCAGCATCTTCACACCCAGAGTCCCTAATTGAATAGTTTTTTGCAAAGTTTGCAGCGAGCCTCGTACCTGGAGCTGGGTACCACTTGTAACCAACAGCAGACATCGCTGTGATCTAGCCAGTGTTGCCACAGTTACCTTGAAAAAGAAATCTGATTTACTTTTTAAAGGAGTACTTTAGTTATTTTTAAAATCAAGTAATCAGTAAAGTAACTGTGTTAGATTACAAGTTACTTTATTAGGTACTTTCAGCAGCTGCCGACAACACCCCCCCCCCCCCCGCCGCCACAACATAAAAATGACAACCGGTTTTGCCAATACTCACTTTATTGGAAATGCATTTTAACAGTAATGTCAACAATGTATAGCAGACATCCCAACCTGAAAAAAAGTAATTTTAGGGAGGTAGCCCTTTAGCCTATTTAGATACTGAAATTCAGATGTTTGTTCAATGTCTAGTCAGTACACCAAATAAGGAAGGCCTATAGATAGAAATTATGATGATAGAATATGTAGATTTTGGTAGTTTGGGCTTTTCATTTTCAAAAAGAGAACAAACGGGAGAGCGCGGTGTTTGCAAAGAAAAGGCTTTTCATGTAGCCATCTAGTATAGGCCTGAATAATAGCAAATTAAATGGCACTTGTTAAACTCACCTCAACAAGCCTTTTGCAGCCATGGGCAATGCTACAAACAGTGCAGTGTGCAAGACTATCATTATGTTTTAATGTTGTTATGAGACAAGGGTACACTTTTGTGTAGTCTGATGTGAAATGGGTCTTAAATGTTCCTTTTTGGGGGCCACTGACTCTGCCATGACGCTGCTGTTCCTAGATACACTGAACTGATTAATTTAGTTTGGGGAAAAAAAGATAAAAGCCCACCTACACTGAAAATTGATTGGTTGGTTTAGTAAAACAGGCCAGGATGCTCTCTGTCTTGGATGCGGTTCAGGCACACACGCACCACCCCTCTCTCTCTCCCTTGTGTGCGCGCTTAACTCAGATGCACACGCGATTTGAATTCCCGGTCTGGCTTGCGTGCTCTTGCTCGTTCTAGATTCCGGGAGATATTAGGCTTGTTCGTCTTTGTGCAGATCTGACTTGATGTGATGCATGCTGGGTTGAACACAATGCATACTGGGATGGACGCAATGCTTACTGGTTAGAAATCCCAGAGAATGTCTAATAAGACGGGCTCTGGAAATCAGGTCCGACTTCTGAGTTACACTCCTGAGTTTTGAGAAGGACATTGGACCAGCTCTCATGATGGCCTGTCAAACTGACAGTGATGCCATGCACTTAATGCAAGCAGCACAAGTAGTGCGCAAAGAGATCCTTAATTCATCTTTCTCTTTTGACGGGTCATTCAAAGAAAACTGCCAGCAGAGGGCTGTGCCACCATCTCTCTTGGCCTTCATCAACATGGTACTTGATGGTACAAACATTGAGCATCAGTCCACCACAAAACCTGCCCTAACAATCTCCCAATTGATAGTCTTAACAGTAAGAAGTAATTAATTAAGTAGTAATTAAAGACACAGCCTTATATTAACATGCTAGCTACAAATGTGTTCAAGCCCGTTTGACCGGCTATTTAAAGGGACAACAGGCAACCCTGCTGCTTTTTCTCTACGAAACTCCCCCTCGCTCGGTCTGAAGCTCTTTTCCTTTTCTTTGAGTCTTCTGTCAAGGGTTTTCGCTGCTTCTTCGCCGGCTCTGCCATACACACGTTTTCAACAATCTCTAGCGTTTCGTTAGCCTGCCTGCTTCAGTCGGCGGGTAGGATACACTGAACTTGCAAGCGGGATATTCTTCCTACAGGCAATAGGGGCGGGCAAGAGAGTCTTCACTCGCCCTGTAACGAGTCATTTAACCATATACCGACTTACGAAGATGAATAATTAACACGAAAACGTTGCCTGGTGTCCCTTTACCAAGGCTACTCTGTTAACATTACCTATTTCAGCCATAACAAATTTCACATTACCAAGCTGACATATCTACAATATACTCTGTTCAATCATTAAACTAGCTTCAGCTCACATAAATGTTCCAGACTATCTTCTAGTTTAGCTAGGATAATTATTTTGATCAATGTCCATGATTTTTAACTCAAAAGCTAACTACCAAGGAAAACTCCTTCCTGGCTATGGTTAAATTAATTTGCAACATGAATAATATTATGTAATTATGTAATAATATTGTTTGTTCATAGTCAATCTGTTTACCTGTTAGAATATGTCGGTTGAAGTGCTCTCTACATTGTGCGTACTGTGGCCTGTAGCAACAACTCTCTAAAGCAGGGTTTTTTCAACCAGCGGTGGTATTGCAGGTGGTCTGTGAAAATGGTCTAGGGGGGTCACCTGTGGATAATTCTGTGCTGTGAAGAAATGAAATAAGCCACACATCTCATGAAATAACAACTAATAACTGAATAATACAGCGACAACAAAGAAATTAATTGGGATACATAAAAAATGAATATTTTGATGTTTTGTTTACCTTGACCTTTACATAAATGCATTTTCTTGAACTCTGGTGGTTTCAAAGTTATCAGATACAGAATGGGCACCCAAAAGTTAGTGGGAAATGACACCTTAAGTGTTTTTCTACTGTGTTTGGTTCCAACGTGAGGCACTTTTGAATATTATTGGCGGCCATCTTGGATTTGACCTCTCCCGGGCCTCAGAGGTCAAATTTGACTTCCCTCCCAATCTGAAAATAAACCTCATGGTATAACCTAACTATGGTAGAAAACTTTCAAACCTACTTTCAAAAAGTGCACAATTTTCATGGTTACCCACTGTACTATAAAACAAAACAAAGTTATAGCCTTGAAGCTAATCTTCTTTCCACTTTTCCGACCTACGGTCAATCCATCGAAAACCTCTGAAATGATTAGTGCCGTTTTTTTTCAAATTAGGTTTACTTTTTTATTATTATTAGGTTGCCTCTGTGTAATGCTTTACCTTAAAGGAACCATATGTAAGATTGTGGCCAAAACTGGTACTGCAATCACTTTCAAATTACTGTAGAGCGGTGTATCGCCTCCCCCTCCCCCCTGACTCGAGGTTGCCAACCTGGATGCCGAAACAGTACTGTCTTCTTGATTAGTAGATAGGCTGAGGGTGGCGCATCAGGCCAAAATACAACATGACATGACAAAACACAACATCAACATCAGTTGAGGGCTGCAACTTCACTTTTTAAATGACAATATCCTGGTCGGACTACTGTTGTCAGTGATATAAGTAGTTGAAATTAACATGATTTCTTAATGTCTAGTGACATATCAGGGCCATTTTAGGATTAATTGAAATACATTTCTTACATACGGTTCCTTTAACATACGGTCGTGTATGCTAGGTTTTGCTTATGAGTTACCGTCATAGACAGTAAGGTGGACTGAGCTTCTTATCCAAACAATGCGGTTATCTCCCTACGGCGCGAAAGAGAGATTACGTCAAAGCTAGCTTCCCTCCAACCGAACAAGCTAACCATTCTTCTTACGGGTAACCAACGCTACGGACGAGGTAGTGGAGTCTGTTTTGCCTTTGTAGTGTTTATGTGGATTACACAGAAGCTACAATATCGGCACAGGATATATGTTATATGAAGTTATGGTATTTCAAAAAAATCCTAGAATGAATGGGCTTCTATGGGAGTTAGCAGAGAGGTGGTCCCTCCAGCCTACGTCGATCTTCTACTTCCGGGAATTCGCCTGCCCCCTTGCGTAATGTCAGTCAGAGGTCGGAAACTGGTGCTAGATTTTGCTAACCATGTTGCCCAGTTAGGGGCTCGTCATCACTTTTGTCGTCACGTTGTAGTTCATTTGTAGTCCATGTGGACTTTCATGTCCAACAGTTTAAATGTGAACTTGGGAATTTGTTGCTTTTGTCACTTGAAAGCTGCATATCTTTCTTTCACAAGCGTCTTACACTATATTTTAAGCAAATACAGTTGTTTATTTAGGATTAGTGAGTGTATGTTTTAACCTTTGTTGTGGCATCCGTGTTTGTCACACATTCCGACGGCAAAGCACATGAACACTTGCTGTGGGAAAAACAAAGTAGCCACGGGGGTGGTCCTTGTCATTCCGAAGTGTAGACAGTACGCTGTGTTTGGAAAAGAAGGTCCCGCTGGATTTTCATGTAAAAATTGATTTGTTTGCATATTTTGCTAATATAGCGTCTAAGGAACAAGATTTTTTTTGTCTTCAAATTTTCACGATCCATCTTTTAGTGTTTTTTCTGTATGTTTTAAAATAAGCGATTATATCTAGTCCGAAAAGTGATTTCCACATTTTCTTCTAATTTTTTGACAATTAATTCCACTTTTTGCACACAAAACCCCCAGATAATGTAGAAAGCTTGTTGGTTCTAAAACAATATCCATAGTTTTCAAACTTTGAGTGTCTGAAAAGTGTAAAAACACCTCCTCCCTTGTTGCCTATGTCAAAAACAATTTCTTAATCTTTGCTTTTCTTGATGCTTTCCTTGACCTGCCATGTCATTCTATTGTCTACCTTAAGAGAAATTTGTCTTAATCTATAATAGTATAGGCAACACAGTACACCATAGGCATAGGTAGTTGAGTAACAGTACGCAAAATTAACAAAAGAATATAAGGTACTGACAAACCACGGATGGCCCTCTCACAGCCTGAACTAATACAAAAAAACAAATAACTCAAGGGAAAACATTGCTCTACACTAAACCATGTGCATTTGCTCTCTTTAAAAGCAACGGGTTATCCACAGCTAACAGGCCAGGCGTGCGAGAGAAGCAATGAAGTCTTAGAATTAAGAATAAAGCCATGTTCTTCCAACAACAACAACAACCACAAACACCCATGCAGCAAAAATATCAAATGACCGGCTGTGTTCTCCCAGAGAGGAAGCTATGTATATGATCACCACCCACGGGTGGGCGTGTGCGCCAGCGCTGCAGGTCATTCCAACATAAGGAAGCAGCATGAGACTTAGGTGGAATCTCCTCATGACGATTTTGACAGGAGTCTCATGCTGCTTCCTTATGTTGGAATATGCGAAAATGAACAGAAATCGAAGGGATACCTTCTTATATGTGATTTCTGCAACATTGGTAGGCTAGCCTACTGAAAACGTTTGGATATTCTGTTATTTTCTGCTGTTTGCTAAATAGATAGACACACATATAGGGGAAACACTTGATATTGAATTTATGTGCTACACTGCAGGCCTGTTAACTGTATGACAACAGTGGTTTATTTAAACTACATCATAAGAATTTATTTCGTCAGTCATGATGCTCGGTTTAATGAGTAGGCCTAAGAATGAAAGTTCTGCTGTATTTATTGCAAACAAAATTCCGCGATATCTCCCGCGAGTCACGTCAGGTATACTGTAGCCTGTCTGTCCGGGATGAGCTGCCCTCTGTTGTAGCTCCTCCCGGCTAGCCTCTGAAGATCACGTTTACGTAGAAAGCCAGACCAAGTCAGACTCAGTCAATCTCAAACAAGCCTTTTATCTAATTTGCGGACGGAAGCCGCTATCGGGAGACTCCCAAAACTTCGGGAGACTTGGGATGTCTAGCTAGTCAGCACTTTGTCAACAGCACAGAGTGTAGGCCTACAACGTATCTTAATGTTATCATGTTTAGCGGACACAAACTCAAAATAATGACTGTATAGCTAAAATCTCTCTCCTCCCTCTATTGTTGTTTATGTTTGTGTTGCTGCGTGGTATTACACGTGAGTAATCATGCTGAAAACGTGAGCGTTAATCCCCGAGTCAAGAAAAAAGCAAAGAATACTAAGGTAGGCCTAAATGACAAAAATAGTAGGCCTAACGCACAGTGACTTGGATAAGTAACTTTAATCTGATTGCTAGAAATAGTAGCGCGTTAGACTCGTTACCGAAAAAAGTGGTCAAAATAGAATAACGCGGAATCACTGGATCTAGCCATGTCTCGTTGAAAGTAGGCTTACACTTTCCCATTTTCCACACGTAGCCAAACTTTAACAAATTCTGAGGAGACGCAGACGTATTTTGCGGGCAGGTATTGCATTTATCATGGGATTTAGATGTATCACTGCGTAGGCTACGTACCAACACCAATACCCCCCAGAAAGAACTACAACACACTGAACCAATGTTCTGAGCATTCTGCTGGTTTTGTTACAATGGTAGCAAAGACGCTAGAGCTCTGCTTTGCAAGCTACGACTCAATACTTTTTTGCTACTTTGTAATACTTTGTAAGCCAGCGTTTCTGGAAATGAACGATGGTAAAACATTTTTTAGACCTGACTAAATGAATTCTAAGACCTCGGAATGAAAATCTGGCCGTTTTTAAGACGTTTTAAGGACTTACATTTAAAGTTCTGAATTTTCAGACTTATTTGTAAGACTTTTTAAGACCCCGCGGGAACCCTGAATAGACCTATGTGCTTTAAAAGGCCTGAAAACATAAATCTAGTATCTCTCCTGTTTCCTGTCCTATTTAGGTCATTAGCTATACGTCATTGTTTTCACATCTTTTCCATATAGCACAAGGTGCTATCCTGAAAGGGAGGAGATGAGGGTTATAATTGAGGAAATAAGAGGAGGGAACTAAGAGCAAAGGATTATTGTATTTCCTAATACAATTATGTCCTAATTGTAGGACATGGAAGCCTCCCTGAGGTCGATCTCATCTCTACTGAGGTCCTTTGGCGATTGCTACTGAGAGGCCACTCTGGGGCACAGCTGGACATCCCAGCTTCAGGAAAGTCCTACCACATATTTGTTTAAACCATTCGGTCAACCTGATCCTAATCAAAGTCATTTTAGGCAGATCCCCCCACTCTGCGACCATCTTGCAGCGCACTTTGGGCAGTTATCGGGCACCTATTTTCCTATTAAAGTGAATAGGAAGGCATAAAGGAAGTGGCAGGATATGTATAGAGACTACTGCCATAATGGTGTTAACGAACAAACCCCATGCATGTCTATGGAGGATTCTTTGAGTGCTGTGTCTCCTAATTAGAAAGTCTACGGCCAGGACGATCAGCTAATTGGAGATATCACTTGTGTTAAGTGCATAGGGCAGGCAGAAGGAATACAATGGCAGGACTTCTGTGGCCGGGGTGTCCACCTCTGCTCTTGGGCGGAGCCTGTTACAGGCGGCTCCCATCCTGGCCGGGCGGAGGATCTTTGGGTTCCTCCTCTGGGCTGAGGACGTCGGCCATGACGAAGGAGTCCTCGGAGCGCGTGCTGACCCGCAGGGGCACCAGCCGGTGGATTTGGCTGGGCGTCCAGGGCAGCCGCCGCTGAGCACGCTGGGAAGGCGCCACCGTCACGTCCATCTCGGGCTCACTCAGCCACGGCGGGGGGCGCATCGGATGGGGTGTGTCCATCTCAGGCATGAAGGCGGGGTTCTCAATCCCAGCTAAGGAGCAGAGGAATGCTTCAGCAGTTGATACACACTTTATTTGATACTCTTCATATCCCTTCATATCTCATATTTTCCCAATAAGTCATGTTTAATACTTTTACAGAATACAGAGCTACCCAGATAAATGGTCATCTTCATTGTTCATTTTTTAAAAATAAATGAATTCAATATTTTTTTAATGAGTTTTTCAGGCAAAGAGTTGCCCTTCCCTGTACTGCCCATTATCGCTGTTGCCCACCACATCCGACTCTGTCTTTATATGGCATGTAATTCTGATCAAGCTTTGATATGTACAGTGGGTTGCATAAGTTTACACCCCCGTGCTAAATTTGACTAAAAACAGGAATAAAAAGTCATCTTTTGGAAATTGATCTTTATGCCTTATTTTAAAAAAAATAATTTGCCTTGATTTAAAAAAAAATACTATCCTATATATAACTATACTTCTTTGGAATTAAAATAGCCCCACATCATCACATACCCTTCACCATACCTAGAGATTGACATGGTTTTATATCAGCTAGCCTAATAGCTGGTTTGATTTGGATTGAGAGATGATCTTATGGAAAGTACCCCATGGCAATTATAAAATACCTTTCATATGTATGTGTCTGTGCAGGTGATCTTACCTCCCACAGTGTAGGGTGGTAACCTGAAGGAGTATCCGCCCGCTGTGGCCCCCTCGCCTCCTGATGCACTGTCCCCTTCTGAGACCGAGAACTCGAAATCTGCTCCACAGAAACAAAAGAGAAATCACAACAAATATAATAACAAATATATATATAAAGAATTACATAATGACAAATATGGTGAAGATGGGTGGCTGTATAGAGTGATGAGCTTGATCACTAGCTGACAAACAAACTAAACACGGAAGGTGAGCCTCACCTTCATCGCCATAGGGATGGCTTTTGCTTCTGTTTGTGGGGTTTCCATTGGCCATCTGCAGAGAGATCACATCACTGTAGCTGAAGTGTTTGTTTGGTTTGGACCCAAAAAGACGGAATGCATTTCACTGGGAAGATTAATCTAAAATTCTGTGTTCTTAGCACAATGGCTTTTTCAATCCTAACGACTAAAGAAAGATAGACAGCAAGATAGATAGACTTTACTAATTGACTAAAATAGTATCAAAATAAAATGAAACGTAGGCTACAATTTAAGATACAGCAAACTGAGTAAATGGCCGAGGTTCTTCGTTGACCTCTGACCTTTTGCTGTCGCTCCTTCTGTGGGTGCTTGGTGATTATCTTGCCCGGTGCGACGCCCATCTTAGCCGACTTAAAGGACTCCAATCGACTCCTCATTGTCCTCTGGAAGATCTCCTGGACCTCGTCTTCGTTCTGGTTAATGCTGAAGTTGCTCCTGCTGTACTTGTGATGGTGCTAAAGGAACGGCGGAGGGAAAAAGACGGAGAGCAAAGCAAACTCATTTCACTCTAGTGGTCCACTGGTTAGCACTCTGGACTTGTAACCGGACCAGTGGGCCGCGGCTGAAGTGCCCTTGAGCAAGGCGCCTAACCCCTCACTGCTCCCCGAGCGCCGCTGTTGTAGCAGGCAGCTCACTGCGCGGCTGAAGTGCCCTTGAGCAAGGCACCTAACCCCTCACTGCTCCCCGAGCGCCGCCGATGTAGCAGGCAGCTCACTGCGCCGGGATTAGTGTGTGCTTCACCTCACTGTGTGTTCACTGTGTGCTGTTTGTGTTTCACTAATTCACCGGGAAAAATGCAGACCAAATTTCCCTCACGGGATCAAAAAAGTATATATACTTTACTTATACTATACTTATACTAGCATGACCGTAAAGACTGCTGGCATTATAGTTTTGAAGCATAGATCAAAATCGTAATTGATCATGATTCAAGAGTATAACTTTAAGTTGTGTGTAATCATTAATAGGAAAATGAATTTAAGAATTGAATTGGAAAGTTTACATAGGTAGTTTTTCAATGAACACCACACTGAAATCCTCTGAACTCTCTGATGCACTGGCAACATAATTCATAGCCAGGATCCCTGTGCTAGAGTATTTATTGTTTGTTTGTGTGTTATTGTTTGTTTGTTTGTTTGTGGTCCATACCTGTTTCCTGCTCCTGTACAGGTGCTGCTGAAGCAAGTTATGGGCGTCTCCCTCCATTTTGCCCTGACTGTCCTGCTCGTGAAGGTCCAGAGACACAGAGGGTATGGTGTCCTGCCTTAAAGAGCCAGAAGCCAAGCTCAGAAACGCACACACACACATGCACAAACTGGCAACTACCGAAATAACACATTAAATAAAACATAACATATTTGTCACTTTTATTTAATTACAGTTGATGTATACCATTAACATAACGAGCTGAAACGTTAATGTTAAGTGCATAAAATAAAAAAATAAAAATATATATATATATAAATCAAAACATCAGAAAACCCCAAGTATATATTGGGCATCCCGGGTGATTATGAGTGCCAGACTTTTGATCAGCACAGGCCTGCCAATACTGTTCAATACTGAATGGGCCATTATGTTAAACCTGCCATTATAAGAGCAGCAGTAAAATTGTCTGCTGTTGTAGTCTGACATTTGTGATTAGTCCCACAACCCCTGGGGACTTTTGAAGTAGTATGAAGTGCAGTATGAAGTAGTTTAGAGTAATACTACTCCTATAAGGACCCCCATCAGACTCACACCGTTGAAATGACCCATGCTGTAGTGCACTCTATACTCACAAGATGGAAGACATAGGTACATGATCCGTGTCCACCATGATGTCTGGCATAACGTCCTCAATGTCTTTGCCAAATTTCTTCTTGAAGTCCACCTGGGCGTCATCGTTGCCCCGCAAGAACGCCAGAGAGCCCCTGCGCTCACCCTGTGACCAGCAGGGGGAGCCATTATCAATTACCTCACAGAGATGATTCACACCTCATATAAACAGAATTTGAAACCTGGAAACCATTTCATGAGATTTTATTTAGAGTTGTGTTGTTGTTTACAGTTTTGTTGTTTACAGTTGTCCTGTCAAAAAGCACCATGAATAGTCAGCACGTATTGACTTATCGTTATATGAAATTGTCTCGTATGAGTCTCTTGTTTATGTTGTGAGACTGCAGTTAAAAACCCAAAATAAACACACTGCAAAAAATTAAATCTAACCAAGTCCAATTCTTCTTAAATTAAGTCAAATGATTTTACGAGAAAGTATCTTTATACTGAAAATAATACCAACTAGATTTTCTGATCTTGATATAAGATTAACGACACCTGGGCCCACTTCCCCGAAAGCATCTTAAGCCTAAGAGCGTCGTGAAGTCCCTCTTACGAACGTCTTAAGATTTTTGCCGACTGTTTCCCGAAACCATCGTAGCTTAAGAGCATCGTGAAAACACTCGTAGATCTACGAGTGCTCCAGAGTACTCGTTACCGGCTAAGAGCGTCTTAACAGTACTTCTCACTGAGGTTACCAACAGGACATACAGAGGAATTACAACTTAGAATACATAATCCAATTTACGTTCCCATTCTTTATTGTTTTTACCTGTGATGAATCAGATTTTAGCGTGCAAAATAGCCTATATTTAATGGTCATAATAATGTGATGAAAAGCGGACAAAAATGCAATCAAGTTATGAAACGAGACGTTGCCAGAATAGTTCATTATCTTTGCTAAGTGAATATTTTATTAGGCCTATGAGGTAAAAAGCAGAGAAAGCAACATGTGGTTTAGTCTGTACTCTGTAGCCTACTGCATCAAAATCTAAGCCTACACATTTGCTCTCTTTCTTACTCGACTTCTTTCTTATCTTAAAATGTGTTTTTAAGTGGCACCGCGAAAAATTATTGCATGGTGCAACGATCTAATCTTAAAATAATTACAATTATTTATGTCTCTGTGTGGTATATAACCTACTTGGGATGCTTACATGCAGATGTCAAAGTGTTTCTATTTTCGTATTGATGTGAATTAATGTGTAGATCCGAAGTTTAAATGGTAGGTCTATAGCTGTGACGTGCAGTCACCTGACATCACCGTCAAATCAGAGGATATTTCAGAACTATTAACGTGGACAGCTCCCAGAGCATCTTAAGAGCAGTGCATGCGCGTTCACGCTACGAGCATGTTCGGGAAACAGTCGGAAAAACCAAACGAACGATCGTAAGATGAATCGTAGAAAACCCTCTTAAGAGCGTGTCTCCGTCGTTATCGGGGAAGTGGGCTCTGGCTCTTAACCTACTCTCCCCTGCTGCAAATATACAATGTAAAACTCTACATCATGCTAGGAAGAGCCTGAAGAATTGGAAATCCCCTCACTGGTTCTGTTTTCTCACCTCTGAGACGTAGTTCATGGCGTCCTCCAGGTTGAGCTTGTGAAAAATGCCAAACAGGTAATCTCTAGTCTTCCTGGATTTGGGTTTCATTAATAACCAGCTGATGTACTTATCCTCGAAACGATTCCACCTAATGGAGACAAAAATTTTTACACCTTTTTAGCAACTGAATGTTTTTTCCAAGAACCATACTTGATAGAATTCTTTACATTATAAATCCAAAAATGAATCCCTTAATACTGTATATTCATCTTTCTCTCTAGGAATCTATCCTACGGAATCTCTAAAAGGACATGTGCATGTGTTTATGTGCAAGGGACATGTGTTTTTCTTTTTTCTTTTTTTCTAGGTTTTTGGTGAGCATGATAATATAAGCTGGTGCACACCAGAAACTTGCACATATCCCTTTAGGGGCTCCATACTATCCTACAAACAAAAAGCCTACCCTCTGGTCCACCAGTTGTCTCCGATCTGTCCACAGATGTCTTCTACAGCGCACAGTATGTGTTCAAAAGCCTGCATGGGAGGTCACAGAGAGGGTGAGTGAGAGAGTGAAGGAGAGGACTTTCAAATAATATCCTCATCTCAGAACAAAACACACTTCTTTATCTCGCCCAGAGATCTTTTCTCAGATCATGAGTATGACATGCTAGAGAAATCTGTTTGCACAGTGTGGAGTTTCCTTGTCTGTATTTGAAATCGCAGATATCAACCGAATCATGGCTTGTGTTTGTGGCATGCCTGTTGTATGTTGTGAGTCGTTATGATTCCATGTGTTGTGGATTTCACTCTATATATTGTACACATTTTCTTTTTCTGTACAAGAGGTATATGAAGGCATGTAGACTCACTCTGTTGTTGACTTTCTCCACCAGCTTGAGATCAGAGTGTTCCGCTCTCTTCACCTTCAGCCACTGCACCAAAGGCTTCATGGTGATGCCCTGACCGACAGGAGTCAATCACACTCATCAGAGTCAGTACAGAGATCACACTCTTATACACATACTGAGTGACTATGACTACGATACGAGTCCAAGCATAACGTTACATTCAGGGGTGTAGTGGAGGCCAAATGCAAGTAAACGCAGTTTATCCACCTCTGAAATTTCAGAAATAGAGTTTATCCACCTCTTATTAGAGTTTATCCACCTCTCAAAAGTATGAGTCACCATCTGTATGTACCATGTACACTCATCAACACTCTAGGAACCATTTAATACCACTGGTATTGTTATAAACATTGGACAATAACCTCCACCACCATCAAACATGTTCTCTGAATGCTTTTTTCCAATCCAATACCGCACCAATCCACCTTACAGTAGTTTACCCACCTCTTATTTTAACACTACACCCCTGGTTACAAACAACTGGTGTGTATGCATTTGCAGTGTACATAAATTAGTGTTCATTCTGTGACCCGGATATGTTTAACTAAGCAGTAAACATTAGTAAGCTATAGTTTCAGAATGCAGCTCAAATGGAAGATAAAGTAATTTCCTGTATAAGCCGCATTGTGTATAAGCCGCAGGACAATGTTTTATGCAAGTTAAAAGAAACAAAATCATATTAATACCAACTGCCCCTGTGTATCAACCAACACTGGCCTCAGGCATAGGGTCAGCAATAGGCTACTGGTAAAAGATGGTTGACCCCATCTCTCTCTTTCCCGCTTGCTTCCTGTCAGTCTCTCTACTATCCTGTCAGATTAAAGGCATAAAAAGCCCTGCCACCGCCCGCCCCCCCCCAAAAAAGCCTTAGGTTGATAAGCCTAGCATTTAGCATAGGTTAGCATTAGCAATACAGGTAAAATGGTTGGTAAATAAGCACATCAACCCCTTCATTTAGTGCTCAATGGGTGCGGATGTGCACCAACTTCTTATACCGTAATATCTTATACCGTAATTTCCCAACTATTAGCTTATACATTTATTTTGCAACATTTCTTCACAAGGCCTCACCTGTAAGATCACAGTGAAGTAGATGACTATGAGCGTGGTGCTGATCATGAGGTTCTTCTCGGGGATCTTCTTCTCATTGAGCATCACAGCCAGGCCGTAGGCCACCGCTCCTCGCAGGCCACCGTACGACATCACTACCTGGTCAATGAGACTGATGGGCACCAGGCGGTACTTATTCAAGATCCACGTCAAGAAGAAGACACCTGTGGAAAAAAAACACATAGGACACACGCATGGTCAAAGCACAGATGCAGGTATCACACACACGCGCACACACACACATTAAGCACATACACACCCTCACATAAAACACACGCTCACACACACACACATATATTGTTTCATACAACACACATACGTTTCACATCATCATCACATGTTGTTTCTGCTCACCCATGACCCTGTACACGAGGATGAAGAAGATGGTGAGCAGGATGAAGCCAGTGTTCCACACCCAGATGGCTTTATCGATGGCCGTGATGCCAAGGAAGACGAAGATCATGGTCTCGGAGCCGTTGGCAAACACCTTCATCACGTAGCGCACTGTGATCACGGACCTCTCGTCCATGTTGGCATTGATGTACTTCTGGCAGCACACCCCACAGAATGTTATCCTGCAATCACAGAGTTCCACTATCGGTCATTAGAATGTTATCCTGCAATCACAGAGTTCCACTATCGGTCATTAGAATGTTATCCTGCAATCACAGAGTTCCACCATCGGTCATTAGAATGTTATCCTGCAATCACAGAGTTCCGCCATCGGTCACTAGGTCTGGATCCTCTAAAGCAGGTTGAGATGTGCTTACTGACAAAGGTCACACAATGAACAAAATTACCTTGGTCTGAATGACATTGTTGTGTGTGTGCGTGTGCGTGCGTGTGTGTGTGTGCGTTTGTGAGTGTTGAGTGAGAGAGAGAGAGAGAGAGAGAGAGTGTGTGTTCCCCTTACGACAGGATGGCTGAGAGGGAGAGCATCTCTGCGGTCAGGTAGGACAGGTAGCCCAGCACAAAGATGAAGCCGGCCTCAATGATCTGGATGTTCTTGGTGTACCTGGTGAGTAGAGAGAGCAGGATGGCAAACACCACACCCACCAGGGCCCCTCCGAAAGCCACCACGAAGAACGAGACTGAGGAGTGGAGAGAGGAGAGGAAGAGGAGCAGACAGTGTGTCCAATTAGACAGAATGAGGCAAGTCCACCTGGTTATGGGATTTGGCAGATGCTTTTGTTCAAAGCGACATACAAATAACAACAATACAATAGTTACATTTGACAGTAAACAGTTTAAAAAGTTACAGATCTGCCTATAGGTATGCCTTTAGACCCCTTCTTGTTAGATTTGGAATTAAATAATAATAATAATTAATAATAATAATACGTAATAATATATTTTATTTTTATAGCGCTTTTCAATACTCTACTGTGACAGCAAATGTAAGACTCTAATGTTCTTACTTATGCCTCTGATGATTTGCACAGCATCGATGTTAGCCGCTCCCAGGGACACGAAAGCATCACAAACGTTGTAAAGCACCTATGCAAGAGAAAAAAAACATCAGATCCATAGATAGATCTGTTCCAGTTTCATATCACTACATGAGGAACATTATCAGTCATGGCATTTGCTCCTCTGTAAATATTTACCAAACTTTGGGAACTATGTTAATCCTCTGACCACGGTTTAGTTTAACCTTATAAATAATTTTAATAGGGTACAGATAATCTTATGTAAATGTATCCACTCTGTTCTAGAAAGTGTGCGTGTGTGTGTGTGTGTGTGCGTGTGTAACCTTGCAGAAAACTGACCACTGTGACCCCGTCATTGAGGAGTGACTCTCCGAAGACCAGGATGAAGAGGACCTCATTGACGTGCACCTCCTCAAACACGGCGATCACAGCCACAGGATCCACAGCGGAGAGCAGGCTCCCATAGAGCAGGAACTGCAGCAGGCCGATGTTGAGATCACCTGCAGAAGAACCAAGGTCATGACCTCTCACCTCAGAACACTTTTTTAACATACTTTTTATTGAGAACACTGCTTTTGTTAATCTTCTACTTCAATGCTTTACCACATTTCTGGGGGGAGGAGTTGGGTCTGTCATGTCCATGTGTAACACACCCTATCAAAATGTTCAGGGGTATTATGGGTAGAGTGGATGAGGTGGAGTTCATTAAATTTGTGCTCAGTAAGCACCAGACGTGTCTATGTGTGGTCCATATTATTTAGATAAAATTCTGCAATATCTCCTTAATTCATAAGTAAAATTGAGATATAACAGGGTCCCGCTTCAACGTTCTGTGTCCAATCAATTATTATGATTATCAGATGAAAAGGCTAGCGTTATTTTTCAATACCTTCTCTCTTAGTCAAAACAACTGTGGTACTACTACTTTGAACGCCACTATGAGCGTTCTTTTATGTGCTTTTATACAATTATGTTGCATAACACGGTACCCATGTTTGGGTGTGTTTTTCATTTCACCAGAGAATGTCTAATAAGGGGAGAACTGCCACTCTCGGAAAACTTCCGGTTTCTGAACTGGTTGCAGTTCCTCCTGTGGTTCCACATGAGGGCGCTCGTCCACGAGTGAAGAATGCATGGAGGTCTATGGAGCTGTACCCCTCAAAATCCACTTTTCTCGGGTTATAATTTTTTTTCAAGTAATTTGAATATTGTATTCGAAAGGGGAGGTAAAGAAAATACACTTGGTTGAGTATTATATTTTTTAAAGTCACTTAATTGTTCTAAAAAGCCTTTCAAACGTGTCAATGACGTCATTCATTAGCACAATGCTAGCGTGTTATGGGCAACAACAACCCAACCTGTAAGAAATCAAAAGGACATAAGCACTCGTTCTTTCAACTTTTGACCTATAACCCATGTTGAAGTTACACAAACTACAATCAAATCTGAGATTTGTCAACGACAATCAGGTGAAAGAGACAAATTTAGCCGTCTAGCTCCATTGACTCCAATTCATTCTGTACTCATGGCGATCGCCCCCAGTGGAACTCTGGTGGAACTGCAACCAAAATTCGGTACAATTGGGACTTAATACGGAGTGGCCAGGCTCTCCGTAGACGGGCTCTGATTTCACCTATGTGTTTGTCCCTGGATATTTAAAACCCCTTTAACCTTTGACCTTCTAGGACAGGGGTTCTCAATGTTTTTGGTTCCAAGGACCCCTTTTGGGGGAGAAAATATTCCGAGGACCCCCTCATAGCCGTAACAATTAAGCATGTCATTTCTATTCTCTGAAGTTGTGGACAGGTCCACTATCCCATGTTTTTTTGGCAGATGTGCAACTTCATCTTTTGTCAGTTTTGGATTTTGTATCACTTGACAACATGGACTCACTCAAACATTTCTACACATTCATCAGCTAGCTGGCTAACAAATAAGCCAAGCTAAGCAGTAGTAGGAATGGTTCTTCATGATCTAAGTTTTATGGTTGAAAAGGGGCATCATCTGTAGATATTAATTTTTAAAATGATAAAACTCAATTTTATGATTTCAAGCAAATTATTTTGCGGACCCCTTGGCTATGGGTCGCGGACCCCAAGGGGTCCCCGGACCCCACTTTGAGAACCACTGTTCTAGGACACTCACCCATGGCGCCCCCTAGGTAGCAGCCCCACATAGAGAGCCCCACGGCAGCCGCGTTCCAGCACGTTCCGATGATGGCATAGATGAGGATGGCGCCTAGGTTGCTGAAGAAGAGCTTGTTGGGCATGAAGTAGCCGGTGTCCAGGATGATCTGGGGCAGCAGGTAGTAGAAGAAGACGGTGGGCGTCAGTGTGAAGGTCTGGACGTTGTTTGCGCCCCACACAATCCCGCCCAGGACGAAGCCGATGATAATGAGCAGTCCACTCTCGGGGAACACGCTGGTCACATGATGGTCCAGCTCAAACACTGCAGGTGAGAGAGAGACACACACACACAGCGGGAGAGAGAGAGACACACACACACAGCGGGAGAGAGAGAGGTTCAGTCTTTCATTGAATCATGCCTTTCCCCCATGTTTAAGTCTAATTTGCAGCAGCCCACAGATAACACATCGTAATGGGAATATATTGACAGGAGCAGCAGTGGCCTTGGAGAGCCAAAGGTTGTCTAGTGACCCATAGGATTGAGCTTTAAAAAAAGTCCTCTAAATGTCCCTCATGGTGCATAATCTCATGGTACATAGCTGATCTGTACAATTGGGTTCATATGGGGAAGCCACGTGGATATTAAATCAAATTCATTTCAGCAGTAGTTTGTATAACAAGGCTGTTTATTTTTCCACTCTCTTTGCTAAGGTCACGGCAACCATTACAGAAGAAATCTTAATGTCCGCTTTGAGGTGATATTTTGTTTATTTTGGTTTGTGAATGATTGACACCTCTAGTGTGAAATATAGTCTCTACAGCCAGACTTCAAAGGCGGTGTTAACTTTATTAACCTTTGGTGCATTATTAACCTTTGAGAAATTATAAAGGGTTGGGCAAGTGAAACAAAGTTGTTTTTGTTTGATTTCATCAAGACTACTTGAAGTTATGTTTAGAAAAGGGTAAGTCAGGTGATTTAACAAGATGATATCCATAAATGGGGGTAATACTTTGCTGACTAATATTTGATTAATTTATGTTTTCTCTTTTCAAAAAGACTAGGACTTGCAATGTCCTGCACTGACCTTTTTGCTGTTGGTACAGAAAAATATATGAAGACGAGGAGACAGCAGGGGAAATGGAAGAAGAACATTCCATTTACAATCCCACTTGTGTTACAATTCAATCTATTAAACTGAACCTCTTAAAATGTGCACATTAGAGCTCTTGTGTTCCAGACACATCCAAGCAACCACAAAGTACAACAACGTCCTGACACATCTCCCACCAGAACACCAACATCTCAGCTATCTTCTGACGTCACACGCCAAACATGCTGCTTCTGCTGCTTTTACCTGTGGAATGCCTCTCGTCAAAACAGTAGAGTATTCCTGGAACAGCATGGTGCTCTGATAACGTGCGGTGAATCACTGCTAGTACTTGTCAACTTCTGTCTGCAAAGTCTGCAACCTTTCTGCAGCCTCTCTGCAACCGACCACCGCCTCCCCAGCCCCAGCCTCAACCACAGCCTCAGTGCTGGGTCCAACCTTTAGTCAAGTCAAGTCAAGTCAAGTCAAGTCACTTTTATTTATATAGCACATTTAAAAACAACAGAAATTGACCCAAAGTGCTTTACATGGCAATGAGAGGTTAGGCAACAGTTGAAACATAAAAAGGGGCCCAGGGATACACAGGTCTGACTAAAGAAATGTATAAAAAAGTAAAGGAAAATAATATTACATGAGTAGAATTAGGAAGTAGTACATTAGAAAAAAAAAATAATAGTAGTAATAATAATAATAATAAGATCAGTAGAATAGATAAAGTTAAAAAAAATATATGATATAAAAATAAGAACATAAAATAAATGGAGTAAAACAGGTAAAATAGAGTAAGCAGGATATATATATATATATATATATATATATATATATAAGATAAATAAATAACTAAAAGTAAGTGGTAGATAAAAAATAAGTAAAAAGGTAGAGGGACACACACACAAAACACAGGGGGCAGAATTAAAGGTTGTTAAAAGCAAGAGAGAAAAGGTACGTTTTTAAATTAGACTTAAAACTAGCAAGGGTAGTCGAGGACTTAATGTGGGGTGGGAGGGGATTCCATAAGTTTGGGCCAGCCACAGAGAAGGCCCGGTCACCTTTTGTTTCGAGACGTGTGCGGGGGACAGTTATGGTTATGGTTATGGATTTAGCAGACGCCTTTGTCCAAAGCGAGTTAAGAGTTGTCTTGAAGATGACCGGGTCGACCTAGAGGTAGAGTGTGGAGAAAGGATTTCAGCAATGTAGGGGGGTGCTAGGCCATTAAGAGCTTTAAAAACAAAAAGCAGGGCTGCCAACTTTTCAAAAAACCTTGGAGTGAGATTTGGTGGGGCCAACCAAAGTTTTGCTGCGGAAATTTTAGTTTGGCTCATTCAGCATTATACCGTACAGTAAAAAAAAAACGTACATCAGTGGTTCTCAGGTGTAGGGACCAGGCATGGACAGATTATGAACTTTCGGGCCCCTGGGCCCACATGTATTAAGGGCTCCCCACTAATTGTCGCACATGTGGAAGGGGGGTTTGGGTGTCCTCCCCCAGAATTTTCTTCATTTGTTTGATGTGATTTCCTGTATTCTGGTGCATTTTGGTAGCTTAGAAATCTAGACACACCCTAGCGGCAGCAAATTACATTTGCTTCCAGGGCTAGTCTAGCAACTCTCCGTTGGCTTGTGAGCTCGAAAAATTAAACTTCTATCAGGCCAATCAAATCGTCTATAGAGTCGTTAGGGGGGCATAACATAATGATTGATGGCAGAGTTGCAACGGTTTGGCTTAAATTCCCTGCTACTTGAAAACAAAGAAGATGGATATTGCTGTTGGCCAACAGTGTGACACGAGTTACGCTTGTTTTGAGATGGCAAAAGTTTGAACTAGCCAACTAGCTCCGCTGGTGGGAAAACGCATGGGACTCAGTGCTGTCCTTTTGCGTGCAGAGGGAATTTGAAAGACAACCGATTATCCCACCCCTCGGACTGAGCACTGCGAACGGTGAGTGCCCAGACCCTACATTTTAATGTGGGTCTGGCTCGTCAGGCTAGCATTTTGGGGATGGCCAATACTAAATTCAATCAGATTCATAGCCTACATCCTGATGTGTTGATATTGAGGCAATGATTCCATGCAAAGGCTTGGGCTTCAGGGCACCCTGACACCTTGGGCCCCTGGGTCTGGGCCCAGAATGCCCGTGCAGTAATCCATCCCTGGGACCAGGGTCCCAGAGTTAAATGAACATACAGAAAAACATTTTTGGACTAGATGCAATTTCCTGAATTCTGGTACATTTTAACAGGTTATTTAGATACTTCTATATGACAAAATAAAGCCAGCCTACGAAATTAATAAAAATTAAATCATGCATAATTTAAAAATAACTCAATAGGCTACTTGGCTACGCAATAAGGTTTCCATTACAGCACCGCAGACGTTCAATGAACGCATGAAAGCGGATGGTTTGTTTGAAATCCCGACACTCTTTCAACTACATGGAACGTAATAGTGATCATCAAATACCTCCCCAGATTTCAGTGCCCATCAGTCCGAACATTTAACAATATAATCAAACAGTCCAAAAGTAAATTAAATATCAAACTAAACCGAAAATGTCATGCTTTTGAAGGCCTACCAGTATGCCGCTCCAAGAAACGCATGTCTCAAAATAAAACTCGCATAAGAAATAAAGGGCTGTCCTGCCCCTAAAGGCCTGTACTTTGTCTTAAGACCCCGGCCATAATTTGAGGATTTACAGTATCTAAGTAGACAAACTGGCTTCAGATATCCAACAGAGTGAATAGAGATTGTGCAGTCTTAGCTGTGGTTAGTGACGTGATGCTGTTAATGGGGAGTTTTACATAGCCTAGCGCAAACCTATAGGTTATTATTTGGCGTACCTATAAGGCTTTTTACCTTATCAAAAGTGAGGGGGATGACTGATCTCTGAACACTGCGGGGGATTTGGCGCTTGTCACTGTGTGTGTGACAGAAGAGGAATGGGAGAATGCGTGTAACAAAAAAAAAAAGTTTATGAGTGATTTACGCGCAAATGGGAGAATCCAATGAAAATGACAATGAAGCACTAAACAGATGCTGAAAACAGCACTGGTATTTCGCACGGCAAAAGTGTGTGTGTGTGTGTGGGGGGGGGGGGGGGTCCAAACTAACAATTTTAAAAAGTGGGTGGGTGTTTTGTAAGAATTTAAGAAATGTTTGTATATTTTAACTTTTAAATGCATCAATCAGGTGCACTTTCAAAATAAATTCAGAGGTCAAACTTGCTTATTTTTATGGAAATATTTGTGCTGTAGCCTAAGCTATTTTGCACTTCAGAATTATAACCATGCACACACAGGTGGAATAGTTATGGTGATATTGCAATAAGTTCACAACCACAAAAACATATGCTACATTTCACAGTTCAGAAATTTTCAAAAATGTGTGTACATTTCAGCACTCAATTAAATTATGCAGAAGTGGTCACCTGTGTTATTCAGCTGGTTTATTTAAGATAATATATTGGTCATTGTAATGGCCATAGCCTACATGCTATTCCTTTTTCAGGATGTACCCATATCTGCATGATGTGAATGTTTGCATATGGCTTATGTCAGGCTTTATATCAATATTTGTGTTTCGTTATTTGATTTTCTTCATATTTTTGCATTAATGTCACTGGGAAGCATGCCAATATAAATATATTATTTTATCTGTAATGGGATTGGCTGGAACCTGACAATATAAGAACCATGATAGTGGGATAATCTATGGCTGAGCAATTTACAAAAATGTATGTAGGCCTACTGACAAATAGTTTACATTAGAATACATTATAATTTCTCCCCAATGAGGCTATGTAGAAATGTGTTGCAATTTCAAAACCGGATTACTCAGGAACCACTTATTGCACAGAGGCATGCTTTATATCCTCGTATTCGGTACGGTTTGCTGTTTATTGTGATATTGGGTTTGCCACGTGTTGTGTGAAGGGTTAATGAAATATTAAACCGAGAGTAATGGGTGTGCACTGTGTGCAAAATCCAAATATGATTAGCCTAAATTGCACGTCGGTTCAATGTTAATTTTCTCGCGAACCATTTATCACAGCAACTTGGCGCTAATATCATTGGAAAGCTTAGATTCCGCACGTTCACCTGATGTGTGATATCATATGTATAGGTTTTAGTTTAGTTGAACCTCATCTGCCAGGTATTTGACCTACCAGGTTGACACTTCAGCGTGAAAAATACTCAATAATACTCAGCATACCTGAAGCCGGGGAAATGCGGGGGAAATGCGCCTGGGATGGCTTCTGAAGTATATCGCAAATGAGAGAACATTTAGAAAATTCCACAGACAGGGGGTGCTCTTGAACTCTTTCACCGTCTCTGAAAGCATAACCGTGGCTCAACAGGTAGATCTATAGATAGGCTAAACTCATTTTTCAGGCATCTGACCGACCGGGTTGACACTTCAGCGTGAGAAATCGGGGGTGTGGCGTGTGAGTGTGTGAAACTAATCAAATGCGTGTGTCTCACGGCCAATGCGTGAGAGTTGGCACCTATGAAAAAGTAAAATCTTAAAATCAATTCTAAATTTAACAGGAAGCCAGTGCAGCTGAGCCAGGACTGGTGTGATGTGCTCATGGCCGTAGCTACTATAGAGGACACCGAGGTCATGTCCTCGGTATTTTTTTCTTTACGTTTCGTTTCATTTATTAAGTAGGCTACAAATAGGCCTAGCCGACGAGACAATTATCTTTGCATCAACGGACCGTCACGTGATAGCCTACCTACATATCAAAACGAAAGTAGAGTCGAGGGCTGTGTACTAAACTAATTAAAGAACGCAACGCAGCTAACATAGTTTAAAAATACATTTCAAAATAAACTTGACGTTTTGTTAATTTCTGCAGTAGGCTAATCTCAATTCACCTGACCTGAACAAAGGCTGTCACAAAGTTAACGTTTGGAAAGCCAGCAGAAGAGCAGACAGAGAAGGAGGGAAGGTAAGAAATATAGGCCTAGGGCTACCAATGAGATGCTAAATAATGAAAATGTATGTTGAAATTCAGTGGAGATGCAGTTAGCTAACCTGCATTGAAAACGAAGCTATATCAATGTTATATAGGATGGATAATGTTGTGAAGGATATTATCTCATGGCACAAATATTAGGCTACTTATTGTCAAATTATATCAATTATTGTTCAGTAATTTAGAGACTTGTTGTTTTAAGAAATCCAACACATGAGACAGGGGATAGAAATCAGGCAGTTGAGAAGAAAGAGGAGAAGAGGGAAATGATAGGTGAAGGGCCCCCCCAAGTGAGAGTCAAGATGTGACACTCACTGTGTGAAGGTAGCCTACAAGATCTGCAGCCTATAACCCTGCAAATTATGCAACATTTGCTACACTGATGAGGAGAAGCAGCTCATTCTTAACAGAAGGAGCAGGGTCCAGTATAAATATCCAAAGCCAATTTGGGAAAAGGCTCAGATATACAGGTGCAAAAAAGTGTGTTGGTTCAAGTTATAAACAAAACATGTTATAATCTGAACAAATATATGGTTGTTGGCAAAATTGGGGGGGGGGGGGGGGCTCGGAAGAACCTCCTAGCATTTTGGGGTGCCCAAATTTCTAGCGACGCCCCTGACCTCGGTATTTGAAAAATACTGGCTACGGCCTTGGATGTGCTCTCTCTTTTTAGTACCAGTAAGAAATCTGGCTGCTGCATTCTGGACCATCTGTAATTTGTGAATGTTGGATTGGGTCAGTCCTGTGTATAAAATATTGCAATAATCGAATCTGGAGGTAATAAAAGCATGTATAAGGGTTTCAAGGTCGTTTTGTGATAAAAAGGACTTGAGATTAGCCAAGTGCCTAAGACATCCAGATGCCTTCACAATCATCGCTGGAGACTTCAATCACGCCAATCTCAAAACTGTACTACCAAAATTTCACCAACATGTAAACTTCCCAACAAGAGGACAAAACACCCTGGACCTTGTTTACACCCCACAGAAAGAAGCCTACAAAGCCAAACCCCTCCCCCACATCGGGCAATCAGACCACATTAGCATCCTGCTGCTGCCCCGATACAGACAAAGAGCAAAAGTCACCAAACCGGTTCTGAAGGAGGTGAGAATGTGGCCGGAGGGGGCCGTCTCACAACTTCAGGACTGCTTTGAAACAACAGACTGGGATATCTTCAAAACAGCTGCCACCCACAACAACCACATTGACATTGAGGAATACACAGACACTGTGACCTCCTACATCACCAAATGCATCGATGATGTTACAGAAATAAAACACATCACCACTCGGGCCAACCAGAAGCCATGGCTGACAGGAGACGTCCACAGACTGCTGAGGGCCAGAGACAAAGCCTTCAGAGCTGGAGATGTAGCTGGCCTAAGAACAGCGAGGGCTAACCTGTCCCAGGGCATCAGGAAGGCAAAAAAGGATTACACAGACAAAATAACAACACACTTCAAAGACAGCAGAGATGCACAGAGCCTATGGCAGGGCATACAGGCCATCACTGACTACAAGCCTGCGCCACGGAGCTGTGAGAACAACACCTCTCTGCTAAATGACCTGAACAGTTTTTTCGCCCGTTTTGAAGCACAAAATGACACTCACCCACAGAAAACCCCACCTCCCCCCCACGACCAACCCCTGTACCTGTCCTCTGCCAGCGTGAAGAGGACACTAGCCACCATTAACCCACGCAAAGCAGCAGGC
This sequence comes from Alosa sapidissima, assembly GCF_018492685.1. Taxonomy (NCBI): domain Eukaryota; kingdom Metazoa; phylum Chordata; class Actinopteri; order Clupeiformes; family Clupeidae; genus Alosa; species Alosa sapidissima. Next base: position 8,304,406 of record NC_055977.1, on the reverse strand, counting down.
CCACACAACATACCAGGACGAGTGTTGAAAGACTGTGCAGAAGAGCTGAAGGATGTTTTTACAGACATTTTCAACACCTCTCTGGAGCAAGCAGTCATCCCATCACTTTTCAAAACTGCCACCATCATACCCGTGCCAAAGAAATCATCACCATCATGCTTCAATGACTACCGTCCTGTAGCACTCACGCCCATAATCATGAAGTGCTTCGAACGGCTAGTCATGTCACACATCAAAGCCACCCTACCCCCCACCCTGGACCCCTTCCAGTTTGCATACCGAGCCAAACGAACCACGGAGGATGCAATCTGCTCTGCCCTCCATCCAGCCCTCACCCACTTAGACAATAAAGACTCATATGTGAGAATGCTGTTCATAGACTTCAGTTCAGCATTCAATACCATAATACCACAACAACTCATCAGCAAACTGGACAAGCTAGGATTCAGTACCTCCCTCTGCAACTGGCTGCTGGACTTCCTGTTGCAGAGACCACAAGCAGTACGTGTCGGGGACAACACCTCAAGCACTCTGACCCTGAGCACGGGGGCCCCTCAAGGGTGTGTGCTCAGCCCCCTGCTCTTCACACTGCTAACACATGACTGTACAACCACTCACAGCTCCAACCATCTGGTGAAGTTTGCGGACGACACAACACTGGTGGGCCTCATCACTAAGGGCGATGAGGCTCACTACAGAGAAGAAGTAGACCTGCTGGCTAAATGGTGCAAAGACAACAACCTCCTGCTAAATGTCCGCAAGACCAAGGAGATTGTTGTCAACTTTCAGAGAGGCCACAAACAACTGCCACCACTGTCCATCGACGGAGATGCTGTGGAGAGAGTGAGCAGCACAAAATTTCTGGGGGTGCACATCAGCGACGACCTCTCCTGGACCACCAACACAGCATCACTGGCGAAGAAAGCCCAGCAGCGCCTCTACTTCTTGCGCAAATTGAAGAAGCCAAGTGCCACGCCTCCTGTCATGACTACATTCTACAGAGGGACCATCGAGAGCATCGTCTCCAGCAGCATCATAGTGTGGGGCGGAAGCTGCACAGATCAGAACAGGAAGACCCTCCAGCGCACTGTTAACACAGCTAAGAGGATCATTGGAGCACCACTCCCCTCCCTGCAGGACATTTACACCACCCGCCTCACCCGCAAAGCACTAATGATTGTCAAGGATACAACCCACCCTGCACACAAACTGTTCAGCCTCCTGCCCTCTGGAAAGCGGTACAGGAGCCTCCGCTCCCGCACCACCAGACTGGCAAGTAGCTTCATCCACCAAGCAATCAGGATGCTGAACACTCTACCCACGCTCCCATCACTGACAGCCCCCCCCCACCCACCAGCCAGCCAGGAACCTAGGAAACTAGGATCCTGTCTACCCTAACCCCCCCCCCCCCCCAACACCGCCCTGTGGAACTGCACTGTGACTGCGCAGCCTAACGTGTTGCTGCTTCACATCAAGCCTGATATACTTGAAATTCACACAGGTCGCACAAGCACAAGTTTAAACTTCATGTAACTGTTAAGACTATATAAATATACAACACAACTACCTCTATTTGTTTTATATATATGTCCTATATTTCTATTTTGATACATACATGTTCTATATTTCAGTCTTGCACTTTAATTTAATGTTTATTGTCTATGGCTATGTCTATAGTATGTCTATGTCTGTATTTAAAGCATGTCTATGTCTGCATGGGAAAGTAAGAAACGAAATTTCAATTCTTTGTATGACCAGTGCATGTAAAAAAATTGACAATAAAAGCCGACTTGACTTGAAGAGTTGATAAAAGTTGATAAAAGCCACTTCGGACCACACTGTTGATTTGTTTATTAAAATTTAGAGAGCTATCCAGCATGACACCAATATTTCTAACCACGGAGTGCACATTTTTTGAGAGTGGACCAAGAGTACTGCTGAGGCTGGTGACAGAGGAGGGTGGACCAAATATGATTATTTCAGTTTTGCTGTCGTTGAGTTGTAGGAAATTGCAGGCCATCCAAGATTTAATATCATTGAGGCAGCTATGTAGCTAGCCACTGGGAGATAGATTTGGGTATCATCAGCGTAGCAGTGGTATTGGATGCCATATTTATCAAAAATGGAACTGAGGGGCAGCATGTATAGAGAGAAGAGGAGGGGGCCAAGGATTGAACCTTGGGGGAGCCCACATTTCATGGTAGCAGATGAAGATGAATGATTTCCCAATTTGACAGAAAAAGTCCTATCTTTGAGGTATGAGGTGAACCAGGTGAGTACAGTGCCCTGCAGACCAACTCTGTGCTCCAGCCTGTGCAGCAAGATACCATGTTCAATGGTATCAAATGCAGCACTGAGATCTAATAAAACTAAGATGGCACAGGAAACAGAATCAGTGCAGATCAGAATGTCATTGTAAACTTTCAGTAGGGCAGATTCAGTGCTGTGGATAGCTCTAAAACCAGATTGGAATTTATCTATTAAATTAAAACTGTTTAGATATTCTGTGAGCTGCAGGAAAACCACTTTCTCTAAAATTTTGGAGATAAAAGGCAATTTTGAGATAGGTCTGTCATTTTTTAAATCGTTAGAGTCAAGGGAAGGCTTTTTTAGGAGAGGTTGCACAGTAGCATGCTTAAAAGAAGATGGGACAACACCAGTGGCTAGTGAACTGTTTACTATAGCCAGAATGAAAGGACAGATAATTGAATAGATATCTCTGAAGAGCTGAGAAGGAATGACATCTGAGAGGCAATGAGTGGGCTTCATTCGTGAGACAACTTGAGACAGCTCAGAGGAAGAAACTGGTACAAAGTGCTGGAGATGGCTGCTAATGGGGGGTTGATGCTCTGCAGGGTCAAGAGTAGAACAAAAGATATTGGCTCTTATTAAGTCAATTTTTGAATAAAATAGATCACAAGCTTCGGTGGAGCTTTCAATAGAGTGGGCAGCAGGGTTTAAGATTAAGTTAATTGTTTTAAAAAGCACTTTGGGTCTGTGGGCATGCTTATTAATTATCTCAGCGTAGTAATCAGCTTTTGACTTTTTATCAGCAAGTTGATAGCTGTTTAGGCTATCACGCAAAAGATCATATGAAATTTGGAGCTTATCCTTCTTCCATCTGCGTTCAGCTTGTCTGCAGACAAGCCGAAGAGCACGGGTGGTGTCATTTAGCCAGGGTAAAGCGGCCTTGGCTTTTCTAGGTGTCAGAGGTGCAACCTGATTCAAAGTGTCAGTGCAGGCTAAGTTAAAAAGAGCGGCTAAGTCATAAGTGTTTGAACAGGTGGAGAAAGAGACAGAGAGACTTGACTGGTGAGCCAAATTAAAATGATGAGAGAATTTTGACGCTGTGGCCGGGTTTAAGATCCGTGAGAGAGGGGGGGGGCTGAGTGGGGGAGGGTGGGGAGCATACAAGTGTAGACTCAAAGTCAATCATGTGGTGATCTGATACACCAATATCGGATATGGTGAGATTGGCCACATCAAAACCAGAGGAGAGAACAAGGTCTAAGGTATGGCCCCTTTGATGGGTTGGACCAGACACTGACTGAGTTAGGTTAAAAGACTCTAAAACGTTAATGAACTCATTGACCATTGGTTTAGTGGGACAGCATATGTGGATGTTAAAGTCCCCAACAATCAACACTTTATCTAAACGGGCGGCCATAGAGGAGAGGAGATCAGTGAACTCCTGAATAAATAGGCTACCAGTAGTTTTAGGAGGTCTGTATACTAAGGCACAAAGTAAAGGCATATGGACAAACAGTAGCAATTGCACTTCAAACGAGGAGTAGGCATTTGTGGGCAAAAAACGACATTTAAATGTGTTTTTGAATATTGTGGCTAGGCCACCTCCACGACCACAGGCCCTAGGAGTATTTAGAAAACCACAGTGTGGAGGGCATAGCTCTCCGAGTGGAGTGAGATCATTTGCATTAAGCCACGTTTCTGTTATGAACAGTACATCAAGTTTCCTAGTCGTGAAAAAGGATAAATGCCTTGTTAACTAACGACCGAGCGTTAAACAGGGCAAATTTAACAGGTGTAGTTAGCTCGGACGTGGTAGACGGCGTGAATCCTTGATACTTCAGTGGACGGAGCGAGGTTGTGTTAATTCCACGCGTCGGGCGAGATCTGGCAGTCGCGGGGCGAGAAGACCAATGCACTGGGATGCGCTTAGTAGATGTTGCAGACGCAGGCAGTGGGGATGGGGGGAGTTGGAGAAGATTCCGGGGCACAGCCGTATCATGCCATCGACGCCTAGTCGACGAGCGGGAGGGCAGCACCGAGTTGATGGTAGGAATGGCACCAATCTTTAGACAATCTCCCCACTCCTCCCTGTGTTTGACTCAGACCCTGTCTCTCTATCCACATGACCTGAGAAGCCATGATGACTCATAATTATTTAATTAATATAGTCAGTTATCTCGTCCGACCAGTGGTTGAACTACTGGTAGTGGTTGTGGTAGAGTTATAAATCTGATGCCTCATTCTACAGGGGATTCATGTGAGAAAGAAGCTAAGATCAGGCCTCATGTACATTTAAAAGACCATGGGTTGTTTTAGCAGGTAGCGCCAACATTTACAGAATTAATACTAACATCTATTGAAAGACATACAAAATTAATATGAGATAAAATAACAATTTCTTTTTCATTTTCAATAGCGGAGCAATGATTATTATACTGATACTCTATTATTGTATTGGCATGATTGCATAATGTCTATCCACATACACCAGCAGATGTTCCTTTGATGTTAAAACTTCACAGCACATTATTTCATCAGGAAGCTTCTCCAACACACATCCCCAACATACTTACAGCACACTGCCCCCCCCCAATACAGAGCACATTGTCTCATGAGGAAGCTTCTCCAACACACATATTGCACACTGCCCTCTCCCCACATACACAGCACACTATCCCATCTCCCCTGTCATCCCCCCAACACACACACCAAGACCCCTGGCAGTTGGGTTAGCCCCTTGAGCCGTGGATCTGCCCAAGGTTTCTTCCTTGGTAAGGGAGTTTTTCCTTGCCCCTGTTGCTCTTGGGTGCTCCTTGTTGGTGCCCCCCACCCAATCCCAATCCTCCCCCACCTTTTTTATGCAGCCCTTGCCACTTAATCTACTAAACCCCTCTTCTACTGCACTTTTTACCCCCCCAACTTTGCACAAATAGGCTGACACCAGACATAATTTCACTGCATTTCTTACTTCCAGTAACTATATGCATGTGACAATAAACTTCCTTGTACCTTGTATATATACTCTTTTGATCCCGTGAGGGAAATTTGGTCTCTGCATTTATCCCAATCCGTGAATTAGTGAAACACACTCAGCACACAGTGAACACACAGTGAGGTGAAGCACAAACTAATCCCGGCGCAGTGAGCTGCCTGCATCAACAGCGGCGCTCGGGGAGCAGTGAGGGGTTAGGTGCCTTGCTCAAGGGCACTTCAGCCGTGCCTACTGGTCGGGGCTCGAACCGGCATCCCCAATCATTTTTTGCACATTGCCCTAGCGATACCCACCCAGCTTAGCCATTCCTGCCACAAATATCCACAGCACCACCACATAGGGCTCCTGCACGTGTTTCCACTTGAATGTGACGATGGCCACCTCAGACACGTTGTGAGGTGGATGCCCAGACTCATGGATGTCAGAGCGCTGATGCCCAGCCTCCTCCTCTGCACGTCCAGATGACGCAGTGAGCACCCTGGGAGCGTTCTCCGGGTGACGCGTGGATCCATGGTGCCCGGTTTCGGACAGCAAGTGCTCACTGGATGCCCTCGAACTGCCCGCGGCTTGCACTACGAGGGTCAGGCAAGTAAGCCACGCCACCCCCAACGGCATGGAGTGGGCAACGTGCATGGTGAGTCTCAGAGGACAAATGAGAGAGAGAGTGATGGGTTTTTCGTTCGCCGGACAGAAACTTCCAGAAATCTTCAGTAGTGGTCCGGCACAGCATCCAGTGTCAAGTCCTCAATAGAAAGCGTTCCAGCACAATAAAAAATATATGTAAATGTTAGTTCCTGTGCTGTTGTCCTAAGGTCAGTGCAATTCTGACTCTGATTCAGCCGCGATGCTAGTGTGATGTGGTTGTGGGCAGTTTCAGGAGGCTCCGACCGAAGTGGCCGAACAAGATGTCCTATACTGTCCCTGCTCTACTCTGTCTGACTTTTTCCTCTCTCTCTCTCTCTCCCTCTCTCCCCCCTCTCTGTGTGGTCAGTAAGAGTCACTGAGGCGATGAGGGCAGAAGTCCTCTAAGTGAGAAAGTCAGCCTTTTTATACGGCACCTGCCTCCGTACAGGGAGGGATCCACGGACACCCACCCAGCCCCCCTTTAAAAACCTCAGACCTCCGGCCATCCCACGCCAGAAGAACAGTGACACACACGCCTGTCCAGTGAAACAAGCTTTAGTCGTGTCTCTGTTTGTCCTGCATAAGGTTGATAAACCTGAGGCTGGGAGGTCCTCTCGTCACTCATAACAAGCTGTACTGCCCAAGTCATACATTAAAAAGCCAGCGGTGGATATTTTCGGAGTCAGCAAGCTCCAATCCCTTGAGTCCTGAATTCAAGGGCCTACTACTATAAGCCATACCGTACTATTCAATGTCATTATAATTCAATATATTGACATATCATTTTACACACAAGGTTATGTTTAGGGTGACCAGGTTGATAAAATCCAGGACAGATGGACATTGATATTCTTAGAGTGCACAGTCACGTCTGACCTTGCTTATACATTTTTGAATGAGCAGAAATGATTGAATAGATGCATACTGACACGCTTGGACTCTTTCAGAATTCGGCACAGAGGTGTCCCTTAATGATTGACCAGTTTGTTTCACAACGTCTGTTAAAAGATTTTGACCCATGTGGATAAGTGAAGGATTCACACCACCTCACTCATTCCAACGGTCTGTGGATTGAAGATTCACGGTGAGTTTAATCTTGGGGGTTGCGTGGTAGGAAGAGGATTCTTACTACTGGAAATGAGTAATGAGTGAGTAACAAGCTCATCTCAAGTACTGCCATCCAAAATCACTCCAGTGGAAGATTACATATTTCAGCACTCTGTAGTGGAATGAAACATTCAAACGAATCAAAATCTGTGTCTTATTCAGTGTCATCAGCATTTGTCTGACTCTTCAGGCCGTTATTCTACTAGAAGAAAAGATGATCCAGCGTACACTTTATGTTGGAGGTTCATTAGAATGTAAATGTGTTCTGTCACAGGAAGTCAAACGTGTTCTGTCACAGGAAGTCAGACTTGTAACATGTACTGGACATCTCCCTCCTTTAGAAACAGCAGGAGGTTCTTCGCTCATTCCGTCATCCGTGTTACCACGCGGGAGATGGAGGTTCATTTCCATCACAAGTTCTCGGCCCACTACCCAGGTACAGGAACCTAGTTGTCTTCCACTTACGCCTCGTTCACATCTCTTTTACATCTCAATCACTCTGCAGGGGCTTTTCAGGGCCGCACTCAAGTACCTACCGTAGGGACTTGTTTCAGCCCAGTAGAAGTTCTCAAAAACCGTCTTTATGGGCGGTTCCAGCAGTGGAGACACGCGCAAATGGCCAAGACCCAGTAAAACTACCCCAAAGTTCCTCTAGTGGAAATCCCCAATTGATTTAGAGATGCTGACGCACTTGACATCCTGTCACTCGTATATGTTCACCGTATGAGCCTCACCTCGGAAGCGATGAGCACTGGACCCAACCAAAGATATGAACAGAGAGGGTTAAAGCGGAGGATCTTTGATATGAACCTTACCTCCCAAGAAGTGTGAGAGAAACTGAAGAAAAAATGGCGTAGTAATGTAAGTCTGAGTATCAGACATGTTGGGGATAACCAGTTGTCCTTTCAGGGTGCACAAGGCCTCAGTTGGTAGGTGCCTGGTAACCAGAATCCAGAGCTTCCCCTACAGGTACTCACCAATGCCAGGTGTAAAATGCTTTTGTGAGGTCCATATCTTGGACTTGGTCATTACAAGACCAATAGCTGAGAAACAAAGACATCTCAGGATTTGCTGATACACTCAGGATCTGCATTCTCCTTGGTCTCCCAATATCATTCATCATAAAAGATAATTTACTGGCCTACATTCGTCATCACAAAAGAAATCCATATAGGCTTAAACTATTTATCATGAAAGAGAGAAATAGGCCTAAATGATTTGTTTCATCATGAAAGAGATGTATAGGCCTAGATTAATCATCATGAAAGAGAGACTTATAGGCTTAAATTATTCATCATGAAAGAGGGCCTTATAGACTCCTGATTGTTGTCCTCTGCTGACACAAGGCACTTTATCAACAGGTTGTTTTAAGTGGCTAAGAGCTCAGAACTTTGTGAGAAGCAATAGGTACAATGAAGTGATTGATGTTTTTTAAAAGATGGCGCCAACTGAGTTTGTGTGTTCGCTGTAAGTGTGATTGTGTGTATGAGTGTTTGAATTAACACTAAACCTTTCCGTGTCACAGAGACAATTTAGTTAATAAGAGTCAATGATTTAGCCATATTTGGTACAATGAGCCATTTTGGTCATGACTCATGCCCATAGCTATTCATATATGGAAAAAGGAAAGTACAGTCTGTTTAGAAAAAAGCCTTTAATTAAACATGGCGACTAGTTAAAGATACATGGGCCTACGCCTTAAGCCAAATACAATGCATAGGACCATGTCATAAGAGTCATTTAGATTTTTCTATCCATATGTGAGTCTAAGAAAAAGTCATTGTATCTTAGTGACAACCATTCTATGCATGTATTTTCATACTTTTATCTTTTGTCCTCTCTCTGACCTCACCAGAGAGCACAGTCTGTATTTGGGTGGAGAGCTGCAGCTATAATTGGTTACTCTAGCCTCTACAGGTGCAGGGTAATCACCTGAGTCCCCGACACGTTTGCCAGCAGTGTACGCCCTCCAGGCATAGCACCAGGCCTGAAACTTGCTTAATATAGCTCCACATTAACCTGCCATCTTACATAATTTTCACACCTTGCCGAATGGGTGACCATTCGTCTGACCTCTGCTGATGCAAGCTCTGTCGGACCTCCACATGTGCGCACAAGCCAGCAGTCACACTTCAGTTCACGTTAATGGCAGTGCGAACAAATGGTGCCAGATTAATGTTGTTTGAATAAGGAGTCTCGACAGTTTCTTCAAACACTTTGGTTTGAGGCTGTCTCTAATGGACTGTGAAATGTTAAGCATACAGTAGAGTGACTCTCACATATTCTACAGAAGGGAAGGAAAAAGGTGTGTGTGTGTGGGGGGGGGGGGGGTAGATAACTAGATATTTTGGACACCTGTGATATCTGCACAGTCGTGTAAATTAGTGGTTCCCATACTTTTTGTCTGGCGTCCCTATCCAGTGCTGTCCAGTATTGGATCTGCAATGCACTAATCCTAATTTGGATTTTACGCACATGCTACTGTGCTGTGGAAACCACAAACAGGAGTAGGCTACAACATATGCTAATTCATTGAGTTCGCCAAACCATGTGATGAAAACGCAACGCATTATTTGCCCTATTCAACCAGCAGCCAGAACGAGGCTACAGGGTACACTTGTATGGCAAGCGATTTTAACATTTATCCGCTAGACTGGATATGTATTGCAGATATCTGTAATTCAGTTTTGCCTAGTCAAAACGAACATTTTAGATATCCGCAATTGAATTCTTCCTATTCATAATTGTAATTTCAGATATCCACAAAGACATTCTTCCTAGGACAAATGACGCCACATTTGCCATTCATTTCTATGGGGTTTATCATTACGGATATCTACAATTAAGTTGCAGATATCCACTATGTGAATTACGGATATCTGCAATTGAATTGTAGATATCTGTAATTCCAGTTAGATATATCTACAATTTGATTTTGACTAGTCATAACTTCAGTTGAAGATATCTTTAATTCACCTCAATTCAAGATATCTACATGTTCCTTTTCAGATATCTTGAATTAAGTTTTGACTAGGCGAAATGACATTGTAGATATCTGTAAATGGAATTATGACTAGTCAAAATGACGTTGTAGATATCTCAAACTGGAGTTAGGGACAGTCATAATTTGATTGTAGATATCTATTATCAAGTTATAGATATCTTGAATGAGTTTTGATTAGAGATATCTGAAATTGGAGATATCTATAACTTTCATTCTGCCTAGTCAAAATTTAATTATAGATATCTTGAATTAGAGTTTTGACTAGGCGAAATGACGTTGGAGATATTTGTATTGCTATGAAAATTAGGTCCCGCATGCCACTTTAGGCGGGAGCAGAGCGTGTTGTTGTTCAAATCATCAAATCACATAGCACCTGTTAACTGTTAACTTTGTAATTAGCACTAATTAGCATCATGTCAGAGCAACCAGAGGGCGAAGGAGTTTTTAATCGTCTTTTTAATGCTGCAGCCTATGCAAGACAGGAGCTGGCAGCAAGAATTGATGATTCAATGTTGTTTTGATTTTTTCGATTAGTCTACAGTCAACACCATTATGAATGGAGTTTCCTGTAGATGGTGCTGGTGCATTTAGTAGCCTAGGCCTACTAATTTATGTAGGCTACGAAACAGAGATCAAGCCAGTTGATAACATGAGAGTCTAATAAACCACACGGTGTCCCTGAGTTTTAGTTATTTTAGATATCAACAAGACATTACAGCCATGACTGCTTCTTCTTCTTCCATTCATAGAAATAAGGAAATAAGCCCACTTCTTCGATTATGTTGGGGAGGGGAAATTAGCCTACGGACAGAGAATGTCTAAGTAGACAGGCTCTGCTATAGTCCGGCAGCCATGGGGTCAGACCTGGTTTTGTCGGTTAAAGTTTTTTTTTTTGCAGAATCTTGTAGACTAGGGGTAGCTCTTTAAGATTTAGGAGGGTGCCCAGTGATATCCCTTGAGCAATTTCATATATTAACCCTTTCTTGTTCAATGTGCTGAATATAAGGCGAGACTCTAGCAGATAACTAGCAGATATCACTATGAAACTTCCCCAGTTGAAAAAATTTATTTTTTTTTCTGTAATTTAATGTTTAAATATGAAAAAAGCCCAATGTGGCAAAATTAAGAAAAACAAAACCTCTAATACCTCTAATTTCAAGGTGAGTAGGCCTACTCATATCAAATGCAAATCAACTCAAATAAAAATTACTAAAATACAGTGTTCTGTGTGATAGTTATTCAGACAATACTGCATGCGTTCAAATTTGGACAATTTAACCCTTTTCTATACCAATTAATGCATTTCTGTATTTCAGATAACGCCAGTAGTAGTCCAGTAGTCATGGGGTCAGACCTGGCTTTGTCAGTTATTTATTCATTTATTTTTGCTTAGACTTATTGATTGGGGTGGCTCTTTAATATTTAGGAAGGTGCCCAGTGATATCCCATGGGCAATTTCATATATTAACCCCTAAAGCCCTATGTGCCGAAATCATGAAAAAATAGGAAATACCTCTCATTTCAAGGTGAGTACACATATCAAAAGCAAATCAATTCAAATAGAATGTACTAAAAACAGTTTGCCATGTGATAGTTTTCAGACAATACTTTATGCATTTAAATTGGGAAAATGTAACCCTTTTCTATGTCAAATAATGCATTCATAATTTCAGATATCTCCTGTAATAATTCGGAATATGTACACATTTCCTGTAGTATTAGTTTTGCGCAGTTCTGGCTCATTTGTTCTTAAACATCCTACAGTACCTTAAAACATGCACAGAACATTGTGCAGGGCACACCATTAACTTGGAAACTGCATCTTAGAGCTACAAGGGGTTTCACTCTTGCACCCACATCTGATCATCTCCAAAATGGAGTCTGGTGCAAGTTTGACATTTTCTGATAGACTGGTTGGGCTCAGTAACGAATCAATGAATCCTTCTTCAAATAGCAGTTGAATTTCCAACTGAAGTAGCATTTCTCGGTTTCAGGCTCCATGACTGTGAACTCTGTACCAAACTAAAAACTTTCACTTTAATATCCAAGTATATATATACTATGTCTACTATAGGGATGGGAATTTAAATATTTCAGTTGAGTGGAATCAAAAATCAAGCCTGGATTTAAAAAAAAATAATTTTGTTTTTAATTAGTCAGACTGACCTGTGTGTATTATTAGGCCTTAGTATTTTAATGCATGTCTATGAATCAATACTTAAAAATGAATATTCTCTCTAACGAGGTTAGGCTCTGAGCATAGACTATACTGTGATAAAGAATACAAAATAAATGTATATTTTATGGAAACTAGAACAGTAGCACAGAGCTAAAGTACATCAGCTAAAAGAGGGCAGTGCAGGCTAACAGTAGTCAGTTACATAGCTGTGTAGTAAGTAAACCTCCCTCCCAACACCTGACGTGCTAGTGAGAGATGCTAGCACTTGGATGAGTTTCCTCTCCCACTCTGAGAATGAAATCTGCACTTGAGAAGCACTTACATACACCAAACTTTCCAATCTTATACCTACCATATTCAGATGGCTTTTACAGAGGGGTTTGTTGATATATTATTCCTAGCCTGATTTATGAAATGTTATTCCTAAGAACATGGCGAAAATAGTTTTTTTTAAGGCTATTGGCAGTATTTTCTGACTTACTGAATAACAGAGATATCCATAATTCCCTGTGTCAAATACTTTTCATCTAATATGTCAACACAATGAAAAAGTAATTTTGAACCTGGCTTTATCCAATGTTCAGATTTAGCTTTTTTATGCAAATCAGCACATATTTAATTAGATCATGCCTAATTTGCATATTTAAACATTAAATTACAGATTTTTTTTTTTTTTTCATATTAATGTAAGCAATCAACTGGGGAAGTTTCATATATCTGCTAGTTAATTTTTTTACCCTATTCACCTGTAGTGCCTTGCCTTATATTCAGCACATTGAACAAGAAAGGGTTAATATATGAAATTGCTCAAGGGATATCACCGGGCACCCTCTCTAATCTTATTGAGTTACCCCTTGGCAACAACACTTGCCATCACACCTCAGTCCAGCAGATGTCAGTAATGCACTCCGTTTGCAAACTGGCAAAAACAAAACTAACAGAAAAAGAAGAAGGGTTCACTGGCCTGCCAGACAGTAGCATAGACAGTAAAAGAAATGGACGAACAGGTTCCGTTCTTCTCACACTTCCTTTGCCTTTAAAGTCATCAAAGTTAAACATTTATTTATGTATTATTATTAATATCATCCTCACAAGCGATATCAAGTCATGTTAATGTTGAAATTACCACACATCATCTTCAAAAACAGTCATGGTAAAACAAAAAAAAACTTATAGCCTTAAGCTAATCTTCTTTCCACTTTCTGACCTACGGTCAATCCATCAAAAACCTCTGAAATGATTATCGTTAGACTACCTAACGGTAAAACTACCATTTTCATTAGGTTTACTTGCCTCTTTACCTTAACATACAATGCTATTGTAGCCTACATAGCTTTGTGTGCGCGTTTCCGTGCTGGCTGGACTACGCTTCTTATCCAAACAATACGGTTATCTCCCTTCGGTGCGTTAGCTTCCCTCCAACCGGACATGCTAAACATTCTTTTTACGGGAACCTAACGTTATGTACGAGGTAGTCGAGTCTTGTTTTGTCTTTTATTGTTTATGTAGATAACACAGAAGCTACAATATCGGCACAGGATATATGCTATATGAAGTTATGGTATTTCAAAAAAATCCTAGAATGAATGGGCTTCTATGGGGGTTAGTAGAGAAGTGGTCCCTCCAGCCACCATTGATTCTTCTACTTCCGGGAATTCGCCTGCCCCCTTGGACAGTAGGGGTTAAGTCATTGAGAGACTTCAGACCCATACAGACCAACCTCAGACGAGTCCAGGAAGTAACGTCAATTCCGGAAATAAGTACATAATTTACTTTACTCTTTATGGAGAATACACCGGGAAAAAAACGTGTTTTCTTTTACAGTTCATGGAAATAATAGTCACCTGCCAGAGTAACCTTCTTCTTCTTTTTCTTCTTCTTCAGTGAGTTTTGTTTTGGCCGTTTTCCAGCAGATCGTGGTGCAAACGGAGTGCACCACCATCTGCTGGACTGAGGTGTGATGGCAAGTGTACCCTGTACTTTATTATTATATTTTAATTTAATTAAACTAGCATTAATTTGCGCTTGTCAGATTAGATTAGATTAGATTAGAGCCCATACCTTTTTGGAAGGCTTTGTTTGTGAAAATATCATTAGCACTTCATATATCAATGAAATAAACTAGGTAAATACAATATTAAAAAGTACACAAAAAAAACGTAATAAGAAGTTAACACAACACATTTAATACATGTATCCTACTGTAAGGTGAAGCATCGGCTGATACATATCTGTTATCACAGTGTAAAACTTGCCGCACTCATTCAATCACTCAAGGAAGGCATTCTCATCTATCTGAGTTTGGATAGAATTTCCTCGAAGTAAAGTGTCCTAGTTTTGCACAAGTAACAGACAACACAACACTTCCTATCAATGCCATTTCTTGTGGAAAATGCTCATTGTTCATAATCTTCACTTCCTCTGACAATATTTCTCATTCATCATGATAATGTTACCCTCACACAGTGAAACTGTGTCTTAATATAGCATTGCCAAGCCAACCACCAAATGCTCCACCAATGGAAATGCCTCATTTTTCTCTTAGAGAACTCAAATGTTATGGTGGAAGAAGCAAGTCCCATGCAATGCATTTGAGCACTCTTTACTTCTTGAGGATATGACCTACATTATTCTGTGTGTCCAGGTGCACTTTCATTTTCTGGTGACAAAAAACACTACATCTTTAGAAATCACTACGACTTAGTAAAGAGTGATGAGAGGGTGGAACCTGTATGCTGCTAATAGATTTGTAGGGACATTTTCTTTCTTTCCTGACTATAGTCCGTGATATTACAAAGACAGATGGGATTGTTTCTATTTCGAAGAGATGTAATATATCATGGTAATCATGCATGCATCATATTATTATTTTTAGTTTGTGATTATGTGTGACAGAAATTGTAGGCCTCTACAAGGCCTTCTCTTTCAGATTCACCTGTACTGCTTCACAGTATATATTTTACGACACCTCTCAATCGGTCAGTCTGCAGCGGCCCGCCGTCCCAAAGTGGCACAGCGGTTTTTTCCCGCTCACAGACGCCTTTAAAGCAACCTATTTATCTGAGGAAGCATACATGTAGGTATGAATAGTTACTGCATTGTTTGTTAAGTTCTATTAAGGAATACATAGCCATATTCATATCTATCTGTGGAAAACTAAAGTATGACACAGTCACCTAATCTTCTGTCACCCCAGAGAGCAGTGAGAGCATATGATCTAGAATATGTCTATCATAAGAGAATACAGATACTGCAACAGAGATACCCCAACAGAAACTAAACATTTCATTGGCATATGGTCACAGGCCCACTTGCTCACATGGTCACAGGCTCCCAGGATCTTTTTGCTCTGTGATCTGATCTCAGTCACTCTTCTACAATACTACTACAATACTCCTCTGCTCTCAGTCACACTTCTACAATACTACAATACTACTACAATACTCCTCTGAGCTTTAGCT
Source organism: Alosa sapidissima (assembly GCF_018492685.1). Lineage (NCBI taxonomy): Eukaryota > Metazoa > Chordata > Actinopteri > Clupeiformes > Clupeidae > Alosa > Alosa sapidissima. The sequence goes on along the minus strand of NC_055977.1, from coordinate 8,288,789 downwards.
GCTACTGTATTTGTTTGTTTATTTATTTATTTATTTATTAATGTGTTTATTTAACAGGGACAGTGCACTGTGTGTATAATTTAGCCAGATTATAGCACAGAGGCTAATCTATACGATAATCTGCATCTGTAGTGCCTGGGCAGAAAAAGCCCTCTGGTGGATCTATTTTGGGTACTAATGGTGTGGTAAGTACAAACATGCTTTCGCTCAGTCTGAACTGAAATGTCACATTTTGGCTTGTAAGTAGGAGCGGCAATTGTTAAAGTAAAATGAATCGTCTGTGAATCGTCTGTGTTTGGACCCAGTTGATTCTGACAGAATTTTTCTGCTGTTCTTTCTACACTGTTGGATTTAGAAAAAAAATATTGATGACAGTGTCTCACTGCAATAGTTTTTTTTATGATTTTGCGCTTGAGAGACCATTCTATTTTGATTTTACACTGACAGCTGTTTTAAAATCCATTTTGAGTGTCACTAACCTTTCCATCAAATTGTACAACAAAGCAGCCTTAGAAGGGCATGTCACTCAAACAAACCCATGTGAAATCATCTATCCAGTGCAAAATATGCATCTCTCGGAGTAGCAGCAATCAGCATGTGGCCATGATATCTGAACATAGTTGGGTCTTACCTAACTTGCAGAGCCAGCAGACTAGAATCCACAGAGCCACAATGTACGGAATCGACACATGGTGCCACTTCCAGATGACGATGGGCAGAGTGGTGATGTTCGCCGCACCATGCTCACCTCCATTGTCAGTGGACTCATGGCCTTCTGTCTCGCCATGTGCCCCGGTATTGTTATGGTCAACTGTATCACCTTGGCTCGCAGCGTCCTCACCGTGGCTGGCTGTGCTTGCACAGCAGGGTCTAGCCTGAAGCAGCAGCAGCAGCAGGAGCACGAGAGCCCCAGCGAGGAGCAGGCGCAGCCGGCTCACACCTGCCATGACGTCTCCAGCAGAAAGTGTCTCTCCTCTGGCTGAGTCTCCCTTGCCTAGTGCAAAGCTCTCACGCCTCTGTATAGGTCTGTGCCGCCCAAATGTGTGTGTGTGTGTTTGTGTGTGTGTGTGCCCAGGCCGCTTCTCTCCTCCCTCCCTTGTCCAGTCCTCCTGTGCAGGTGAGGTGACAGGTAGCCCCTCCCTTCAGCACTCACCTGGGCGATCTTGTTTGAGCAGTTCATGGGATGATGGGACAGAGGTCTGTTTGTTTCAGCTGTTACTTTATTTATTTATTTGTTTATTTATCTTTTCTAACTATCTCTATCCACCATTTATCTAGCTGTCTGCCTTAGTGATGTAATGTTTTCCAAGTCGGTCGGTTTTGTTAGCTTTGCAACTTTAATTTAACCAGGGGGAATTGATAACTAAATTTCAAAATTGCAATAAGTATAAGTATAGTAGTATAAGTATATATACTCTTTTGATCCCTTGAGGGAAATTTGGTCTCTGCATTTATCCCAATCCGTGAATTAGTGAAACACACTCAGCACACAGTGAACAGGAGCACACACCCCAAGGGGAAATTCAAGGTCTCAGTAGCATACAGACTTGTATTACTCATGGAGACACACGGGGTATAGAGGGGGAAGTTATAAGTAGGACAAAGACCTCAGAGTTGCCCTGAGGTCAAGATTTATTATTGGATAACCTCTCATAGGATCCTACATCATTATCCTCATCCATTGACCTCTGTGAAATACGCTATAAAATTTGACTTGACTAATAGCTCATTTCTTGAGTGCTCATACTGCCCTGACTGCATCTCAGTCTGTCCTGCACCTAGGATGTGCACAATGACCTTTTCCTCTGTAGCCAGGGTTAGCACCTTCACATTGATGTGACATATTTTTCTTCATTTTAATTAAAAAAAAAAGCCTTATATTGTGTTTGTTTACATGCACAGGACAATGCTGTTGTGACCGTCAATTTTCCTTCAGGATTTTTTAAGTATATTTTTTTGGGCTTTTTTATGCCTTTAATGACAGGACAGTGGAGAATGACAGGAAGTGAGTGGGAGAGAGAGTCGGGGTGGGATCCGGAAAGGACCACGGGGCGGGAATCGAACCCAGGTCGCCGGGGTATGGTGCAGGTGCCCCAGCCAGTTGCGCCACAGCTGTGGCCAATTTTCCTTCAGGAATTATCCAGAGTAAAATGCACTTTAGATCAATTTACGGATGATTAGAAGTACATACGTTGAGTTGACATCAAAATCATGTCATTCTGATGTGTTTCAAGAAAGTTCGATTTTACCGTTTTTAGTCAAAACTCCTTAGCCTGGAAGTTACCAGGGCAAGTCAAACGCTATTTTACTCATTTCGCCGCTACTAAACGCTATAAACGCTATTTTTATACCTCTTCTACAGTTCCAAACGTCTTTAGGGGAAAGTCGGTAGGAGTCGATTGCTGAGTGTGGAGTAACACGCTCTGGAAATTCACAATTTTGTCGCCGTTTTTTTTTTTTTTTTTTTTAAAAACATAGTCCAGTATTTCTTTCGAAATTGAAATGAAGTTGTATGGACTGGACTATGTTTTTTTTTTTTTTTTTTTTTTTTAAACAGCGACGAAATTGTGAATTTCCAGAGCGTGTTACTCCACACTCGGCAATCGACTCCTACGGACTTTCCCCTAAAGACGCCAGCTGCAGCAGCAACATTTCCGGAAAGGTACTGGCTTGATGAAATTCATTCTGGACTCTCTATCCGACCACATAAAGACCTTGGGATACTACGGTTTGACTTTAGGGACCCTCTACTCACTACCACGTAAGTGTAATGTTGTTTGGAACTGTAGAAGAGGTATAAAAATAGCGTTTTGTAGCGGCAAAATGACTTGCCCTGGTCACTTCCAGGCTAACGAGTTTTGACTAAAAACGGTAAAATCGAACTTTCTCAAAACACATCCGAATGACATGATTTTGATGTCAACTCAACGTATGTACTCCCAATCATCCGTAAATTGATCTAAAGTGCATTTTACTCCGGATAATTCCTTTAAGTATATCTTATTGTTATTTTTAATGTGATCTAGTGGTAATTTATCAGCAAAAACTGACCCTTCAGTAATGTCCAGCCAGCTCAGTGGAGGAATGGGGGCTGGTGGGATACTGGAGGACCTAAGGTGACGCAGGTGAAGTGTTCCGTACCCTCTGTGATGCTGACACCAGCATGACGAGGACATCACCAGCTTGCACGACAACTCTGTTGACAGTTGAAACCTATCAAATTTGAACATCTTCCAAACTCTCTGATCTCTTCCCCAATCAAAATATCCACTCATTTACTATATACTGGACTAGTGAATAACCTAGTCTTATCTAGTGAATGATTGGTTGTCCCACATACAGGGTAGGTCTCAAACAGAACCTTAAAGTTTAGCACCATGTAACCAATTATGCTTCACACGTCAGTTAGTTGCCATTATCACAGCCTCCTTTAAGGACTTCAACAGGCTTGCCAGTGTGTTAGACTGGCAAGGTAAAGTAGGCCACAATAGTGCTGTGTTATCCTTTGACAACCTCTCTCTCCCTCCTGGTACATTCCATACAGTTCATCACATTCTAAAGGAAAACAATAGAGCTTTCCTCATTCCTCCACCTGTGTTAATTAATAGTTTCACTCAGTGATAAGAGGTACTTTTGAGTCTGGATCGATGACCTACATGAATAATGTATGTCAGAGTTACATAGTGGGGGACACTTTCATAATGATGTCACCGACATTCACCAACACACATCTCTTGTATCATTTCCTCTTTATTTCAGTAAAAGAAAATATTATGTCATTGTAGATATACACAGTCATATTCATCTGGTTCATTATTTCACTATAGTGATTTGGCCAAAATAGGGAAAAGCGCACGCTTGTACTAATGGAAGCAGAAGCATTGCTGAGCCATGTTTACCGTTCAGGGTGAAAAAGAATTCATTGTGTACCTTTCACAGAGGAAAAATACTTTAAAACCCCAGGCCCTTCGGCAAATACCTAGACAGCCCACTGCTTACCGCCACACCTGCAGCCTCACCATCAACTCTCTCTCTACACACACACACACACACATACTCATGTCTACATGAAACAAAAGACCATTTACTTGATGTCCCTTAAGACATTGTCTAAGGATCTACAGTTGATTCCTCTGTGTTAATGACAATTTTAGCCAACTATATTCTGCACTGAAAATCAAAGTATTCTTGATATTAAAGGCAATTATTACACATATTACAAGATGTAGTGACACCCACCCACCCGCACCCCAAACACACAAATAATGCTGTTTCCTTTGGTCACTACAGATATAGGTACCTGCATAGGCTCTTCACGCAGCAGGACCGGATAGTTCCGTTTGGAACCTCTATTGATTATATTTACTTCAGGTTTACACAATACAGCTTGTTATGGCAATATTCTGAACCTGGGTAAGGGTTGCTATTAAAGTCAACTACTACAGCACTTTATATAATGTCCAACAGATTGTTATTTTATTATTTAAATTATATAATTTATTATTTTAAAATGTATAGCACTTACTGACTGGAAGTTAATTATGATACAGTTGTACATTGATCAATAGAGTTATTTTGGGGCAGCCGTGGCCTACTGGTTAGCGCTTTGGACTTGTAACCGGAGGGTTGCCGGTTCAAACCCCGACCAGTAGGAAGCGGCTGAAGTGCCCTTGAGCAAGGCACCTAACCCCTCACTCCCCGTGCGCCGCTGTAGTAGCAGGCAGCTCACTGCGCCGGGATTAGTGTGTGCTTCACCTCACTGTGTGCTGAGTGTTTCACTAATTCACGGATTGGGATAAATGCAGAGACCAAATTTCCCTCACGGGATCAAAAGAGTATATATATACTATACTGATCATATATTTTTGTTATATTTATGCAACACTGTTATTACTAGGTATAAGTGAATAGCATTTACTGAAATTGTCGTACTGTGATGACGTACATTGCCATTGAGCCTTCCCCAAAAGCATGGCCACTGCCCAATGGCAATGACTCAGCTGTTGCACTAACCATGTAGCCCACGGCTGTGCTTTGTGGCAATTGTTTCCTGTTATCATTGTTTCCTGTATATCATGTTTCCCCCTCCGGGATTATTTTGGAGTGACTCATAAAAAAAATCCCTTTTACCAGCAGACAGGCAATCATCTACAACAACATCCACTAAGCAGGGTGCCAGCCTAGCGAAACTCACTTAAAACCACCCTCCTCCTGGCACACACACACACACACATACACAGAGAGAGAGATTCACACCTCAGTCTAAGCGCATCTTTACTCAAAAGCAAGTTCCTCAAATCCTGGGCCAGTTTCAGTGTGGGGAATCTACACACTGGTCCTTGACCACATTAATGAGCAGACATGCCTGCCCTTGGCTGAATCTTTATGTTTATCTTTCTCAGATCTCTCCCTGGGTAAGGATCCTTGACTCTCGGCGGTGCTGAGCACTTATGACAGTGCAAACTAAAAGCATGCTTACTTAGCATCTCCTTTAAAGGGTCACACAGCTCAGTTGAGTGCATGGGAAGATTTACAACAAAGTGTCTTTGTGTCCTCCTGAACTATTAAAACCTTCAGTGATTCACCTCTGTTGAGTTATAGGTGTCCCATGCAATGTTTGGTGTCATCACAAATGCCTGTTTTGTAAGAGTAAAGTCAGAAAAGGGACAGACGCCTAAGTGTCTTTGAGTGGCCTTGAAACAGGTAAACTTCTCTATGAAGTCTCACATTTAGTCTACTTCTTGTGGACAACAATGTTTGCTCAGACAAGGAATGAAGATAAATTGGAGTAGAATAAGGTCTTCTGAGGAAGTTCTACCCACTGAGTGTTTACTGGATTTCATAGGCATTACTTGAATTAGTCTGCTTGCTCAAGAACACAGCATTGTGAAGCAATGTTTTAATTCCACTGTCTATTTTAATTTGTTGTTGTGACTAGTTCACAGACTTACGTGCTTGCCCATTTCAAATGTTGACAAAGGATTCAAGGTGTATTTTCATTTGTCATTGTCATGAGCTCTCTCTCTGCCTGGTAACACACGCTGATTGAAGTCTGACCTCCACCTGTTCCTGCTCTGCTCTGCTCTGCCTCACCCTCGTTACCTACCAGCTGCACTGCATTCACCACTCATCATGCCCTGTATATAAAGCCTTGCTTTTCAGTCCACACTTGTCAGATCGTCTGCAACCAGCACCAGTTACCTGCCTGTTTTGGAAAACGCCTCTGACTCTTTGCCTGTGATCCCGGACCCGCTCGACTACTTCTGTGTTCTCCAGCCCCGGTAATCTTGACCTGCCTTCCGTCCCTCTTCTACGAATACCGCCTAGTCCTTGACTGTACTGCTGCTTCGTTTCAATTGCTGTTGTGTGTGTGTTTCCCCCAGGACTTCCTGGATCATCCAGCTCCTGCCATCGCTGTTCAGCTACTGGGGGAACTCCTGTACCCCCCCCGGAACCCCTGAAACCCCCTTAACCCCCAACCCTTAAATAAACTTTTGAACGTGACTCTTTTGTGGTCCTCGTCCTGTTTGGTGTCTGACAGTCATATATAGATGCTATTGTAAAACATATTTTTGCTGAACTTCCTCCTATGCAGTGATGTCCTGAGGGACCACCAAATATTTATAAAGATAAAGAAAGAATGATTAAAAAGATTTAATAAATAGTGAGAATGTGGGTACAACGTGTGTATGTGCAAGAGATATGAGTACAGTCCTTTCCTCTTCTTACAATTAAATTAAAAGTGACAGGTGGGCGGGATTTCCGGTTGATTAAGGTGGGACTTCCGGCAAAGGTATTTGATTTCCGGTGAAGACGGGACATCAGAGTTTTGAACTTGTCATCAATTGAGTCTGACAGGTTGTTTGAATTGCGGGGGATGCTTTTTGTATGAGTCATGTGTCTGGGGAGGGGGCTGTGTGTGTGTGTGTGTCTGTGTGTGCATGGAGATGAATTTGACAGTTTTGTAGGTTTTGTGTCATTTTTGTACTTTTTATGATCATTTTGTATGTTTTTTTAGTCATTTCGTGTTTTTTGGCCGGAGCGGGGGCTTGTGTGTGTGTGTACAGGGGTGGATGTCTGTATGTGTACAGGGGTGTGTGTGTGTGTGTGTGTGTCCAGGGTGGGGGTTGTACACGGATGTGCCGGTCATGAGTGCGCGTGTGTCCAGGGGTGGGGGGTGTACACGGATGTATTGGTCATGGTTGGTGTCCTGTTGGGGAGTGTCATGCCTAGACAATTATCAAAAATCCGAATGGGTGCTAGAAGCCATGAGTCTGGTCAAGTTTAAATTCAGTTTTAAATTCAAATTCATCAAGATTTTCATCAAGTCATTGAAAAGAATAAAATGTATCAGCCAGTCGGTGGAGAGAGGGTAGAGGCTGGGCCAACGGTCTGTGTATGCGTGGTTGCGTGCGTGTGTGTGTGTGTGTGTGTGTGTGTGTGTGTGTGTGTGTGTGTGTATGTGTATCTGAGAGAGGGGGTAAGAGAGAGAGAGGAGGGGGTTTGTTTGACTATGTGTATGCTTCAAGTTTTAGTGATACGAACCTGAATAAAAGAATCAAGGATGTGATGATGCCAAGAGCCTAAAAAGGTTTCAGCCACGTGTCTGTGAACTAAAATAAAAAATAAATCCTACATTTAAGTTGAACTTTAAGGTTCAGGGTTATGCATGTCTAATGTCATGGCTCCAGGGCCCTAAGGGGTAGGTTGTGTGTGTGTGTGTGTGTGTGTGTGTGTGTGTGTGGGTGTGGAGAGGGGGGGAGAAAAGAGAGAGAGGGTCTATGTATAGGTACTTTATGTTGGAGGATGGGTGTCTGTGTGTGTGTGTGTGTGTGTGCGTGTGTGTTTATGAATGAAGATTGGGGAGGGGAGACTTGCTGTACTGTAGGAACGTGGTGGAGCTATTGATCAATCTAATTATCCATCCAATGATCTGTATACCGGTCACTGGAATTCATTTAACACTCATATTGTAACTTCATATGGACTTTGCACTCAGAGACCACCTCCTTTTTAAGTTTGTGAGGTTCATGAATATTTTTTTACTGTTTTATCATTAATAAATAAAGAGAGGGCGGGGTATACCAAATGAGAAAGTCCATTATATCAACAAAAGAGGCACCAAAGGCAAGTAAGTTGAGGGTTTGCCTGTACTGGGTCAGATTATATTATTGTTATATGCAGATATTTTCATAGTCAGATTGTGTCTCTAATAGGATATCATGAGATAAAGTAAAAGTAACATTTTATAATCAATAATAACATTTAGGAGTTTGGAGTGAGTGAAATAATTACAATTTTCCAGTTTCATCCGCACACTTCCTTCTGCTTCACACCCAATATATCCTTTTCAATATATCCTTTCCTTTTTCATGGCACAGAGGGTTTTTTCCCCCACAGTAGGTATATCTAGCTATATCTATTGCTTGAACACTAGCATCAAAATTATTACAGTTAGCAAAACCTTAAACTCAAGGAGCAAAACATCAGCACATATTTGCACTACTATAACCACATTGTTGGTCAAGCCTCAGCATTCTCTTATTCACTTCCATTATACTGTATGTCGAGGAACAAAACTTCTCAACAAACTTATTCTCAAAGCATAACATAAGACACAATCCTGCATCAAATTCTACTGTTCTCTTAGCATAACTGTCTTTATAAAAACCTATGTATTCTGGCAAAAGGCGACACCAAAACTTGCCATATGATCAATTGCTTACCTGGTTCAGTACTTAGCTGCACTTACACATGATTCTGTTAGGTAAATTCATTGAGGAGGTAAAATATATCAGTTCAACGTAATACCACAGATCACTAACTGTGACAAACCCTGTTTTCCTTTTTTCACAGTAGTAAAAAACAATTAGGTAAATGGAATGCTCAATTGGAATGACTAGCTGAATGCCATACATTGGTGTTTCATTCAAAACTAGACTGTATTATGTAATGTTACAATCCACTGATCCAATTGATCAGACACAATGATAAGGTGTAAAGACACCTACTGTAGCTGCATAACTGTCAACTCAACAATCAGGCCTAAACACAGGGAAACCGTCGAGCCCTAGTCAGCAACATAAAATGAAGGCAAGCACTGAGGAAGAGATAACTGTAGGCACATGTGAAGAAAGACAAGGACCACATGTATTTATCAGATGAGATTTGAGCAACATTGCTTGTGAAGATTGGGTCGAGCCACGTAACATATGTCCGCTTTCTATCTTTTTTGTTTGACCCAACTACCGAACACTGCTCTTTTACCAACATAGTATTTCCAGAATAGATGGTGATGGCATTTGGTGTACTTTACCATGTGAAGAGAAAAAAGTCTGCAATGTAGAGGTAGGGTCTTATGCGGCATGTTTGGGCAGTATATTCTCTATGTATACGTACTCTACTATAGCATAGTTACTATAGCATAGTTACTATAGCATACCGGTTAGATTACTATTAGGTTACTATTAGGCATACTGCAGGGGTGTAAAATGCAGGATGCAAATGCAGACACCGAGATGGGAAATGGATATAAGTTTAGAATGTTAAGGTTAGTCAGCAGCACAAAATGGTAGGTAAATAGCGGTAGCCAGGTTCAATACAGAGGAAACAGAGGCAAGACAAAAATAATAATCAATAAGAATCCAAAAATTCAAGAGTTTTTGAAAAGAGACGTGACGCGGAACGACAGGGCTGAAACATTTAGAAAATAAGTCAGAAAAGCCCCAGAAACAAGACAGTGTGTGACAGAGATAGACAGGGTGATTGAGTAACTTAGAACAGGGATGCAGGACTCAATCAACAGAAAGCCAGGAAGTGCAGTAACAGAACACAACATGGCGTGGACAGAGGGGCTTAGTACACATGACCAACACGGCATGACAAGGAACAGAAAACATAGAACCTGGACCAGACTGTGACTCATATACTAGGACATTGAGTAGCCTACATTAGGGTGTAACTGGTTCAAACATGATCAGATCATATGATGGATGGATGTGTTATGACAATGTGATATGGTTTTGAAAGATCTGAGGTGTAGTGTTTTTTGTTTTGTTTTTTAAAGAAAAAGAAAAAAAGAAAAAATCAAAATTGAGGGAATTGAATATGTTGCAACTATTGAGGTTTAAACTTGGAAAAGTACAGATTTTTGTAAAATGCTGCGACATTTAGAAATTCAATTAGGGGCAGTACACTTACCGGTAGTTACATGTCTAACATCTGGTCCTGGATCTTATAAAGTCTCCTTTAGCCAAATCCCAATAAAAGTTCAATCATCAAGAAATTTGGGCACCCCAAAATGCTGGGTTCTTCGGTTCTTCACTCAGGCGAGCAAGTGCTCCACCAGCCATCATGACCACATTCTACCGAGGCACCATTGAGAGCATCCTCTCCAGCTGTATCGCTGTGTGGGGCGGAAGCTGCACTGAATACAACAGGAAAGCCCTGCAGCGCATAGTGAACACAGCTGGAAGGATTATTGGTGCTTCACTCCCCTCTCTGAAGGACATTTACACCACCCACCTCACCCGCAAGGCGACCAAAATTGTGAGTGATGCAAGTCACCCCGCTCACAATCTGTTTGATCTACTGCCCTCTGGGAAGAGGTACAGAAGCCTGCGCTCCCGCAGTACCAGACTCACCAACAGCTTCATACACCAAGCTGTAAGGATGCTGAACTCTCTCCCTCCTCTCCCCCCTCCACCCTCAGCTACATAACATCCTGGACATTGGACCCACAATGGCCGCCTGCACTACTCCACTTGCACACTTGCACACTTGTACACTTTACAACTTGTTGTTGTTGTCCTGAAAACACAACACTTCTGCTGCTCTTACATAACTTGCACCACTATGCCACTTTCTTTCTTACTTAGGTCAAACAGAACTACCCAAGCCTTTTATTGGCCTGACTTTGCACTAGTATTTTATTGACTGTCTATGCACAATTTCAACCAAATTTTGCTGCTCTTATTTTTTTTCATTATTATATGTGCCCTCTTATTTACTTATTTACTTACTTTTTTGTTTACTTGAATGTTATGTTTGTCTGTGGACTTAAATTGGTAAAATATGTCTTTTCTTCACCGTGGGATAGTGAGAAACGTAATTTCGATCTCTTTGTATGTCTGGAACATGTGAAGAAATTGACAATAAAGCTGACTTTGACTTTGACTTTGATCAAGTTTGTAAGCTGATATTTCCAACTTTTCTTCTCTCTTTTGTCAGCTCATTTATTGTCTTTAGTAGCTTCATCTCTAACTGTTTGTTTCTTCTCATTAGGCTATTGGTCATGGATATTGCATTGACATTATTGTTTATTATTACTTTTTTCCTTTACATAGTCTTAACCACATTTTAAAGTCATTTTCATCTGTAAGTCGCTTTGGACACAATCCATAATTGTTTTTTTTGGCGGCATTACAAGGGCAAAATATCTGGTCATAACCTTAACAAAAAACAAACTTTTTTTTAAAGTAAAATGCATCGTTCAGCGGTCAAAGTGTATGAGTAGATGCTTACTTTATTCTGAGGAGGAGTTCAAGGGTGGCTAAAGTATAAAAAAGAAAGGATCCCTCACCTTTTAATCAAGGCCGTAGCCAGTATTTTTCAAATACCGAGGTCAGGGGCGTCGCTAGAAATTTGGGCACCCCAAAATGCTGGGTTCTTCGGTTCTTCTGAGCCCCCCCCCCCCCCCCAAATTTGCCAACAACCATATATTTGTTCAGATTATAACATGTTTTGTTTATAACTTGAACCAACATACTTTTCCACAATATTATTTTTTTTCTTTTTTTGCACCTGTATATCTGAGCCTTTTCCCAAATTGGCTTTGGATATTTATACTGGACCCTGTTCCATCTGTTATTAAGAATGAGCTGCTTCTCCTCATCAGTGTAGCAAATGTTGCATAATTTGCAGGGTTATAGGCTGCAGATCTTGTAGGCTACCTTCACACAGTGAGTGTCACATCTTGCCTTCACCTATCATTTCCCTCTTCTCCTCTTTCTTCTCAACTGCCTGATTTATATCCCCTGTCTCCTGTGTTGGATTTCTTAAAACAACAAGTCTCTAAATTACTGAACAATAATTGATATAATTTGACAATAAGTAGCCTAATATTTGTGCCATGAGATAATATCCTTCACAACATTATCCATCCTATATAACATTGATATAGCTTCGTTTTCAATGCAGGTTAGCTAACTGCATCTCCACTGAATTTCAACATACATTTTCATTATTTAGCATCTCATTGGTAGCCCTAGGCCTATATTTCTTACCTTCCCTCCTTCTCTGTCTGCTCTTCTGCTGGCTTTCCAAACGTTAACTTTGTGACAGCCTTTGTTCAGGTCAGGTGAATTGAGATTAGCCTACTGCAGAAATTAACAAGACGTCAAGTTTATTTTGAAATTTATTTTTAAACTATGTGAGCTGTAGCCTGGGTGTTCCCATGCTGCCTTGCGCGCGATTTGATTCACGCTGCTAAGGCAGCCTGGAGACCATGGAGCAAATTTTCGCCTGAGATAGGGAACCAATCACAGAACAGGGGGGAAAGCAAGACGATGATGAGCTATGCACAGACGCATTTGATAGACATCCGTGGCACCCAATAAACGGATCTGGGCATTTTTTTCAAATACGAGAAAATTAACGTTTGGTTTCCAGACCACGTCTCATTGAGAAGTGGTGGCGCTAGCCAGGCTATGTGAGCTGCGTTGCGTTCGTTAATTAGTTTAGTACACAGCCCTCGACTCTACTTTCGTTTTGATATGTAGGTAGGCTATCACGTGACGGTCCGTTGATGCAAAGATAATTGTCTCGTCGGCTAGGCCTATTTGTAGCCTACTTAATAAATGAAACGAAACGTAAAGAAAAAAATACAGAGGACATGACCTCGGTGTCCTCTATGGTAGCTACGGCCATGCTTTTAATTATAAAGGTCTGTTTCTAACTCCTCCTTCTCCTACTCTGCTCTGAAGAAATAAAATGCAGGAAAACCAATGTGATTCAGTAGGCCTACTGTGTAAATGTGATACAGAAATACTGTACTGCCCGTGGCATGGAGGAAGGTGGTTCATGTCCCAATGCATATTAAATCCTTTTTAGAGGGCATTTAGAGGTCCCTTAATAGGCCATTCTCAGCTTATTGATTAGTTTACATCGACTCATTTTTGGAGAAAAGTTTATCATTGTTCATCCTCATTAATATATATAAGCTTTATTGCAGACACAGGTCCATATCATACACACACATGATACATAGTATAAAAAGGAGATACAAAATACATAGAAAATCACATTAGCCTATAGGACATACAGGCATTTGCGCCAATGCCTTCTTAACCTAGAAGTGAATCTGAAGCAGCTTTTCAGAGGGCTGACTAGGGCTTCAATTTTTTGGTTCTCTGACTTGCCCAGTCGGCACATAAAGCTAAACATCAATTGTCTTAAGAGTACCTCACAGGTAGGCACTCTAGTGGACGCAAATAATTGGCTGGCACTGTGCCACTTAGGGACACGAAGCAGCAACCTCATTGCATCATTGTATGCTACCTTAAGCCTCTGCAAACTTTTCTTCTTATAGTTGGACCACAATTGAGCAGTATATAGTGGTGTTATGTAGGTTCTAAACAGGGAGCACTTCACAGAGTCAGAGCACATAGAAAACTTCCTTATAAGCATGTTAGCTTGAGAGTAAATTTTACAGCGCTGTTGGTATAGGTCTTTGTCATCTGTCAAATCATCAGATATGACATGGCCTAGGTATTTAACCTCCTCACACACATCAAGAGGGCTGTCTGACAAATAAAAGGTCGGGAAAGTTGATTTCCTGTACTCAGCACTTCTAACTATCATTATATGGCTTTTCTTAGCATTATATGTTACGTCATAGTCAATGCCATACTGGGAGCACACCTTTAGCATCTGCTGCAGCCCAGCACTATATGGGCAGAGCAAGACCAGGTCATCTGCATACATGAGATGAGTAACAATAGTGTTGCCCACAAGGCAACCTGTATTTAACCTATTTAGCTGATTTGATAAGTCATCCATGTAAACATTAAATAGAATAGGTGACAAAATTCCTCCTTGCCGCACTCCGTTACTGACACAGAATGGAGCAGATACAACATTGTCCCATTTAACCTGGAATGTCTGATGAGCGTACCAAAACACCAAAATTCTCACTAAAAAATTGGGAGCACCTCTTTCCAACAGTTTTACAAACAATTTTTCATGATTAATTCGATCAAATGCTTTTGATGCATCAATAAAACATAGAAATACAGATGAATTCAGGCTAGTGTAACTTGACACAATCTCTTTAAGAGCGTAGATACACATATCAGTTCCATGCTTCCTTTTAAACCCAAACTGATTTTCATTAGTGAGAACATACATTTCTAGTTTTGTTAAAAGTGTTCTCTCCAGTACTTTAGACAAGATACTGGCTAATGCAATAGGTCGATAATTGTCAATACTGTTAAGTTTGCCGGCCTTGTCTTTCAGCACAGGCACTAGCAATACAGACAAAATAGCATTAGGCAGGACACCATGAACAAGGCACCCATTAAAACACATGGAAAGCAAAGGACAGAGCTTTTGGCTTGCATATTTTAGATGCTCTGCAGTGATGCAGTCCATACCACAAGCTTTGTTGTTATCCAACATATTAATGGCATCATAGATATCTGCTGCCCTAACTATCATATCTGCTGAGACATTACTATGTTCATGAAAGATTGTAACTGGGTTACTTTTGACACAATTAAACAGATTACGGTAGTGCTCACGCCAAAGTTCAGCTATTTTTTCTGGGCTACTAACACCTTCAATGTCAGACGGTAGGGGTGTTTTATTATTATTCATTACTTTAACCTCTTTCCAGAAGTCAGTAAGGTTATTGTTCTGTAGCTTTCTGGCAAGCGAGTCAGCTCTCATTGTGTTTTCATTTTTCTTAACAAAACGAAGTGCATACTTAAATTTAGCATTTGTGCGTTTTTTCATATCCAACAATACCCCATGTCTAGGCCTACCTGCCTCAGACCAGTGTCTGAAGGCCTCTCTTGCCTCAGCGTACTGCTCAGCCACAAACTCATTCCACCCAAGTCTAATGTTGGGTACCTTACATTTACTTTTACACACAGGTTCACTAGAAGAAATGAGACATTTCACAATAACATCATACATGGCACAGAGTTTTTCCAGCATGTTGCATGTCCTTCATATTCACATTCATATCTGAGCACATAAGGGCCACTTGAGGCAGTGCAATATTATTTAAAAGACTGTCCGTTCGCAGTGAGTATCCAGCCACCTCATCACTGCTCAGTTTTGACCAGTCCAGTTTACTTGAGGAAGCAGCATTATTATTTCTGGACAGCAGGGGAACATTCTCAACGTTTAATAGTGCAGCAATAGGTATGTGATCAGAGGTGGCAAGTTCATAACATATCTCCACATTTACCAGAGAGGCATGAGCATCAGTTGTGGTCACAATATGGTCTAGCCAAGATGTTGTGTGCCACGCTTCACTCACATAGGTAAAACTTGTGTCCGGCATCAGCGCTTTACTTGATAGAATTAATTTAGACTCATTACAAAACTTCTGCAGGTGAGCTGCAAATAAAGATTTGCTATCTGACATGTCAGCATTAAAATCACCCATAACAAAAACAGAAGACGAGCTGTTGTCCTCTATGAAGGACTGAATAAAAGCTAATCTATTCAGAAATTCATCCTCATGCTCATATGATTCATATGGTGTATAGATATTTAAAACAGTACATTTCTTTCCATTAAAATGACACTCTAGCCCTATGGCCCAGTCCACATTTAAGCGTTCACCATTGAGTCATATTTGATGTCCCACAGTATGGCTACACCACCAGCTATCCTACCTCGAACCAGCCTTGTACTGAGGTCGGTAGTAGACTCTCCAGCCCCATGAAAGTTAATGTGTATGGTGTTCAGCTTATCCAGATCTTGCTTCGCCAGCCAGGTTTCTTGCAGGCACAGAATGTCACATTTGCCCAGCATTGAGTCCACAACCAAACATCTCGATCTATCAGTAGTAGTATGCCCTACTCGCAACCCGCGAGTGTTGTATGAAGCAACACGCATTTAATAACTTGTATCACTCCCTGCGGAGCAGCTGGCCTTCATCCCATCCTTGCCCACAGATGTGTCCGGCACCCCAGTATTGTTACTGTGAAGCAGCCCCACATCTTGAGAGCTAGGTGCATCCTCTGGAGCTGCAGACGGGCCTCCGTCTGCTCTTCTAGGGCGACGAGGCTCATAGTAGCGTCGGACAAAAGCCCCAGCGGGCCAGAGTTGCGGATCGTACAGCTCCGCCACATTGTTACATTCAGCAGTGACACAGAAAGAACTGAACCTACTCTGTGCCGTCTCGATTTTTCTACATGTCACCTCCCGACCCAGCTTCGTTTTTTAAGTAATCGCTGAGAGCGTTGGCATCCACACTAAGATCAAACTTTGTAGCAAATACCTTTACCATCTTTGTTTTGACAGCCACTATATTGCTAACCACACCAGTCCCGATTATGCCGGTTTTCTTTCTCACATGGCCCGCTGAAGTTTTTCCCGTGCGAGTTGTAGGGTGTCGATGGGCAGAGATCTCAGATGCTTGCTTCAGTCGTAGCTGCTTCTGTGGGCGCCCATCCTTTACCACCTTACTCCATGGAGGGCTCTGCGTATGTCCCTGGGCTGGATCAGCAGGCTGGGCTGGTTGTCCGCCGTCGGTCCCGTCAGGCGTTACTGTTACCCATCCATTAGCTCCAAAGGGAGTGCAGGGGGCAGGATCAGGACCCGACGGCTTCACCATCACAGCAGAGGAAAGACCTGTCGCACTGGGCGCAGGGCCCGGTTGTAGGCCTAACACAGCAGAGAGACAGGCACCCGGAAAAGTAGCGTCCGGCCCCAGCATGCCCCTCCACAGCAGTCAGGCGGCTGTCAAGTTTAGCGGAAACCTCCCGCAATGTTTCGCAGGCTGTTACCTGCGTTCCCAAAGTTCTTTTCAGGTAGTCAATGTCAGCATTGATTTGCTGCATTTTCCCAAGGAGCGCAGACACATCAATGTCCTTAAATGAAACGGGGGGTAAGTCATCCAGGAAGTGCGATACAAATCTTGGGATCTCTTCACCGCACTCATTAAGCACTTGAAGGCACATTTTGACATTGTTAATGTTATTCTTTTGTCCCCTATGGGAAATCCATCGTTTGTTATGCGGAAAGAGCTCAGCCAGAACTGCCTTTGAGGACTCAATCCGCTCGGAGCTGAAACTGCTCGTTACTATATGCACAATATCATCATGGCTTAGTGTTCGCATTTTGATCACAATAAAGTTCAATAGTTCATCCTCATCTATGACTTTACCGTCTTCAGTATGGTAAATCTCAGGTTTAATTTGCGAGAACTCTTGTGAAAACTTTCCCACAGCACGCCGAGCTGCTGCACCGCCCGCCGCCATTGTCTGATTAATGATTTAGGGAGATATTAGACTCTCATCCGTCGAAATGGCTGATTTAGTGGGGAATTGTATGTCAGCGGAACTTGCACATAGAACATGGTGGGATAATCAAGGATTCTTGTTATGCTTTTATGAAAAATGGATACAATTGGTAGCCTAATCACAACGTTGTGCATTAAGCTCATAGGCTTAAATAACAACAATTATTAAAATTTATTTAGGTAGGGACAGATAGAGAATAATGATTTTGAAAATGTTTATCTTTACCCCCACAAACACATCAACAAATGGTAAAGTATGTAGATAGTTTAAGATTTTGAACGCATG
This sequence comes from Alosa sapidissima, assembly GCF_018492685.1. Classification (NCBI taxonomy): domain Eukaryota; kingdom Metazoa; phylum Chordata; class Actinopteri; order Clupeiformes; family Clupeidae; genus Alosa; species Alosa sapidissima. The sequence continues at coordinate 8,270,967 of NC_055977.1, read as the reverse complement.
TATCAAAGTAACACTTTAGGGCGGGTGTGGTAACATAAGCATATATACAAGGCTTTTTTTTTTTTACTTAAACACCTGAATCTCAAATGGGATGAATGAAGATCTATCACTAAGTTGTTTCTTATAAATGGAAAACTAATATAATATTAATAATAATAATGGATTTTATTTAGGGGCACCTTTCTCAACACTCAAGGTCACCTTACAACAATAAAACACTCAATCCATTAAACAAGCAATCAGAGAAAAAAGGCAATAAAATGACATGCCAAGACTATTAATAATAAAAGAACAAGAAAAAGGGTGTGGTCATTACAGCAAAAAAAGATGAACAAAAAAAAGAAAAAAAAGATGAACACCTCTTTTTTAAGTTTCATGAGCTAGAGGCGTTGGGCTAGAGGCCTAGAGGCGTTGAGCTAGAGGCGTTGGGCTAGGCGTTGAGCTAGAGGCGTTGGGCTAGGCGTTGAGCTAGAGGCGTTGGGCTAGAGGCGTTGAGCTAGAGGCCTAGAGGCGTTGGGCTAGAGGCGTTGAGCTAGAGGCGTTGGGCTAGAGGCGTTGAGCTAGAGGCATTGGGCTAGAGGCGTTGGGCTAGAGGCGTTGAGCTAGATGCCTAGAGGCGTTGGGCTAGAGGCGTTGAGCTAGAGGCCTAGAGGCGTTGAGCTAGAGGCGTTGATTCCAGAGGTGCCAATTCACATTGTTTGGCCAGATCCAGATCAGCTTGACGCGTCTTAGATAGACACCTCAGGGCACCTTTTCAAATCAGCACTCCATTTAAACAATCTATCAACCTTTTTGAAAACATTACTTAGAACATGCAGGTCTTTCCATAGATACCTCACTTTAGGTGTATCTGCGAATTTATTTTCATCAGAATCATATGATGGTTTTCTGTAAACATCACCAAAAAAGCTGGTATTGTGTTTCCTGAATCATTACATTCAGGTATTCAAATTAAACTTAATTAAAAAACATGTATTTTTTTTCTCCATTTCCTAGGCTACCAATGTATGATGCTTGCATGAGGAAAACATCCCAAAACAATACCACCCATATAAGTGTTGCTGTTTTGAGAAGTATTTCTTTTCTTATGCAAGCATCATGCAACCATGCAAAAGCAATTAAACCAATTATATCTTACATTAGTAAAGCAGTCCTCTGATGTGCATGTCACAAAACATTTAAGTGAAAGTGCATGTATAACAATATAGGCATAATAATGATTGTGATAATGATAATGACAATTTGATTTGGAGGGAGTGGGGTTGGGTACGTGTAGATGAGCCCTATGACTCCCAAGTCTGCCATGACTGGGCCTCAGGTCAAAGAAGTTTGAGAAAGGCTGGTCTACATAACCTGCATCAGATTGAGGTTTGCAGTGATGCGCCTGAAGGCACAGGTTGAGGACCCAGTCAGTTACGTCACAATATGCACATTTGTTTAAATTCATACCTACGTAATCACCATGACCAAAATTGTACTTTTTTTTTACTTTGAATCTTTAAAAAAAAATATTGACCTACTGTACCTACCGACCCATTTTTTTTTTTTTTTTGGCTGTTACTAAACAAGAATATTTTTAAGGATGGCCTCATGACTGTGAAAATGGCTGACATTGAACCACAGTGCTTTAAATGGGAGCCCTCAGTATCAGTCATCAAGGCATCAAAATCTGCCACAAACACTTACAACACACAACATCACTCATAAACACACACACACACACACGGGCAGAACCACCACTGTTCAAGAGACCATTTTGGGGCTAAATGTTCTTTTTCTCATTTGGTTGTTTTCTGTTTGTTTAGAGCAGAATGAGCCACTGCTGTTCAAAGGGCCCATTTGGGTGAAATTATTATTGGGGGCCAAGCAGCGAAGCTGCGAAGACAGGGCCATTGTAAAGGGAGGTAAATCACGAGGAGGAGGAATCTGTGTTTACATCCGTGACGAATGGTGCCGGGACACTGTAGTAGTATGCAAACACTGCTCACCACTGGCAGAGTTTATGATCATAAAGTGCCGTCCTTTTTACCTGCCAAGGGAAATTACTGCGATTCTGCTAGTCGCAGTATACATCCCGCCTACCAACAACAACAGCGATAAGAACGCGGCTCTTAGTGAACTGTACCAGGCTGTCAGTGAACAACAGACGGCACACCCAGACGGTTTCACCATCTTCACTGGAGATTTTAACCATGCTGATCTTAAAACTGTACTTCCAAAGCTACACCAGCATGTTGATTTTCCAACAAGAGGAGATAAAATCCTGGACCTGGTCTACACTACACACAAAGGAGCATACAAAGCCACCCCCCTCCCCCACATTGGACTTTCAGACCATATCACTGTTATGCTAATGCCCGCATACAGACAAAGGGTAAAAGCGAACAAACCGGTTCGTAAGCAGGTAAAAGTGTGGCCTGAGGGAGCCTCTGATGCTCTTCAAGACTGCTTTGACACAACAGACTGGGAAATGTTTAAGCAGGCAGCCACTTACAACAACCGGACAGACATAGAGGAGTATACAGACACTGTAACCTCTTACATCACCAAGTGCATCGATGATGTGACCCACACAAAAGACATCATCACTCGGGCTAACTGGAAGCCATGGCTGACAGGGGATGTCCTCAGGCTGCTGAGGGCCAGAGACAAAGCCTACAGAGCTGGGGATGAAGCTGGCATGAGAACAGCGAGAGCCAACCTGTCCCGTGGCATCAAGGAAGCAAAAAAGGAATACACTCACAAGATAACCACCCACTTCAAAGACAGCAGGAACGCACAAAGCCTATGGCAGGGCATTCAGGCCATCACGGACTACAAGCCCGCGCCACAGAGCTGTGAGAGCAACATCCCTCTGCTCAACAACCTGAACCGCTTCTTTGCTCGCTTTGAAGCACAAAACAGCACCTGCCCACAGAAGACCCATCCCCCTCTACATGAGCAGCCCCTGTGCCTCTCTGCCGACAGCGTGAAGAGGACACTTGCTGCTATCAACACCCGTAAGGCAACAGGTCCAGACAACATCCCAGGTCGTGCGCTGAAGGACTGCGCAGGGGAGCTTAAGGATGTCTTCACAGACATCTTTAAAGGAGAATTCCGGTGTGATATTGACCTAAAGTGTATTGAAACATGATACCGAGTGTGAACGTATGTCTCATAGCCCATCTCGACTTGTCCCCTGCACTCCAAAATCTGGCGCTAGTTAGCCGATGCTACCAACAACTTTTTCAGTAGTGGTGCTTCGGCATCGGGCTAGCCATGCAAATAAATCACTGTTTTACACCCATTTACGAGGCTCAATGTATCTCCACACTTCATTGGTAGACTTCCTAGGGCCCTGACATTTAAAACGAGACATTGAGAACTTTGAAAAAGCACTGGTAGTTTACTTACAAGACGATTTATACAGACAGTATCTTCACGAAGTTTAACGTTTGCAGCCATCTTGAATTTAGTCACGATAAGTCGAGCAACGAGTAAGAATGAACAGGTATGATAAGGGATCAGATTACAAAAATAATTCAGTGGAAATGCATGGATTCCAGTTTCTTCCAGTAGCAGCAACTTGAATCCATGCATTTCCACTGAATTCTTTTTTGAATCTGATCCCTTATCATAGCTGTTCATTCTTACTCGTTGCTCGACTCAACAGTGATTTATTTGCATGGCTAGCCCGATGCCGAAGCACCACTATTGAAAAAGATGTTGGTAGCATCGGCTAACTAGCGCCAGATTTTGGAGTGCAGGGGACAAGCCGAGATGGGCTATGAGACATACGTTCACACTCGGTATCATGTTTCGATACACTTTAGGTCAATATCACACCGGAATTCTCCTTTAACACTTCCCTGAAGCAAGCCATCGTCCCATCATGTTTCAAAGCTGCCACCATCATACCTGTGCCGAAGAAAACTGCTCCATCTTGCTTCAATGACTACCGCCCTGTGGCACTGACACCCATCATCATGAAGTGCTTTGAGCGGCTTGTCATGTCACATATCAAATCCATTCTCCCCCCCACCCTGGACCCCTTCCAGTTTGCATACCGAGCCAAGCGGTCTACAGAGGATGCAATCTGCTCTGCCCTCCACCCAGCCCTCACCCACCTGGAAAAAAGAGACTCATATGTGAGATTGCTGTTTATAGACTTCAGTTCTGCATTCAACACCATAATACCACAACAACTCATCTGCAAACTTGACAAACTGGGACTCAGTACCTACCTCTGCAACTGGCTACTGGACTTCCTCTGTCAGAGGCCTCAAGTAGTACGTGTTGGCAACAATACCTCAAGCAGCATCACACTGAGCAAAGGGGCCCCCCAAGGCTGCGTGCTCAGTCCGCTGCTCTTCACCCTCTCCACACGCAACTTTCCTCATTAGTGAAAAGGATGACCAGACAAGAAAACATAGTACTTAAGGATCCCATAACAAATCAGCTATCAGCGGAACAAAAAGTGGCATTGAGAAAGGAAATTTCTGGACCTGAGATTAAAGAAGCAATTGACAGTTTTCCAAAGGGTAAAGCACCAGGAATGGATGGATTGCCAATTGAATTTTATTCAACGTTCTGGCCTCATATAAGTTTAATTTTTTTGGAAGTTATACAGGATGTCATTGTGAATGGGAATCTACCACAATCAATGTATCAGACTATTATTAATGTGATACCAAAGCCAGGTAAAGAATGTAATACTCCTTTAGATTTCAGACCTATAAGCTTGATAAATTGTGATAATAAAATCATTACAAAGATCCTGAATAACAGAATGGCAAAAGTACTCCCATCTATTATCCATTACAACCAAACAGGATTTATACAAGGTAGGAATTTAAAAACAAATGTTAGAACATGTGTATCAATATCACAATTTGCTAAAAAAGAAAAAATAGATCTAACATTAATGGCTGTAGATGATGAAAAGGCATTCGATCGCCTTGAATGGAGTTACTTATATGAAGTATTACATGCATATGACTTTCCCCAGGAAATAATCCAAATAATTCAAGCGATCTATAAGGCACCAACAGCATATGTCTACTCTAATGGGATCCTATCGGAGGCTATCCAAATTACGAGAGGAACAAGACAGGGATGTCCACTATCACCAACACTGTTTGCCCTAGCCATTGAACCATTGGCCCAGATGATTCGGAATTCAGAAGAGGTAACTGGCATATGGATAGGTGGTGAGTGTTACAAACTTAACTTGTATGCAGATGACCTTATGTTGTATCTCACTAAAATTGAAACATCTATCCCACAATTGTTGAATATCATAAAACAATTTTCTAAAGTTTCTGGTTATAAAATGAACATGGGGAAAACCGAACTTTTATCAATAACAGAGCCTTTGTCCAAGAGTAAAGAATCTTTTAAGGAGTTCAAATGGCAAAAAGGAAGGATTAAGTACCTAGGATGCTATATAAGCCCTGATAAAACAATACTGTATAAGGATAACTATGTTGCTCTAATTAAAGATCTTAAAATAAATTTGGATAAGTGGGCAAATCTGCCAATAAACCTAATCGGTAGAATAAATTTGATTAAAATGATATGGTTACCCAAATTTTTGTTTACCTTCCAGACAGTATCAGTGATACCACCAAAGAACTTTTTTAAGATGGTTAACAGACTGTTTAGCTCGTTTATTTGGTCAAACAAATCCCACCGATTAAGTTGGAAACTTCTTCAGAACTCTAGAGGTGAGGGAGGTCTTAATTTCCCAAACATTGAACTGTATTACTACTCAGCCCAAGCTTTTTACATCAACTCTGTTATTAATAGATCAGAGGAAGATCCCTGGATAAAAATAGAAGATTACCAACTCAAGCCGGACAATTTATTTTTAGCTATGTTTACAAAACGTAAAATCAGTAGTTCTAATTTTGTAATTAACAGTACACTAGGGGCATGGAAGAAGATTAAAAATATTATAGGAGTGCATATTAGTCTCCCTAGGAATACACACCTGTGGAACAATCCATCTATCACTATTCAAAGTTTAAAACTAGAATGGCAATCATGGATTAATAGAGGAATAAGTACTATCTCTGACATTATATCTCAAAACAAAATTCTGACTTTTGAACAGCTCAAAAATAAATTTAACTTAACACATAATGAAACATTTAGATATCTACAATTGAAAAATTGGATATCACAGAATGTTGAGCTAAATTATAATACTGAATCAACAACATTAGAGAAGCTTTTTATGAAAATTGGAGAGAAAAAGAAACTAATTGGTAAAGTTTATAAATGTTTGATTGAGTCACAGGTGGATAATTACTCCTTTAAAAATATATATGATGCTTGGAATAAGGACCTTAATATCATAGATACACATACAAAATGGAAGGAAGGACTAAACCTAACCAATAACATTACCATCAATGAAAACCTGAGGCTTACACAATATAAGCTCATGACAAGAATATATTACACAAAATCTAAAATACATAAATTTGACCCATCATCCTCTGCTTTGTGTGTGAAATGTGGCTCTCATGTGGACACTCTTATACATGCCTTCTGGGAATGTAAGAAAATTAAACAGGGTTGGCTGGAAATTCAAAAGTTGTTGACCGAAACCTGCAAAATTGAGTGCAAATTAACACCTACACTATGTATTTTGCAGAGGACAGATAATCTGAAGTATCCAATAGGATGGCAGATTCTTTTTTCCTCCTTGGTTTATAAGAAAATCATTTTGAAACATTGGAAAGACACACAGGCCCCATCCATGCAGGCATGGAAGGGATTGATGAAATATTATTTAAGTATAGAAAGAGCAATGTGTGAGGACAGAAATAAAATAGAACAATTTAATAGAGTATGGTAGGACATTTATGAATCTTTATAATCAAATGTTGGGCAAGTTATAAGGACCACACGGGAGAACCTCATGGAGAACAATGTGTGAGTGTAGGGGTGTTAGTGCGATCATGTCGTGTGTGTGTGTGTGTGTGTGTGTGTGTGTGTGTGTGCTAGGGCATCCAGCAGGTATGTATGGAGTATGAAAGGGTATGGGTGTCCTAGGTATATATAGGTGCATGGGTGTATGAGTAACAGCATGTGAATACCATGCCTGAGTAGGATTGTAAATTGATAATAGTTAATATGTCTGTACTGGTATAAGCAATTTCTGTTACATGTATGAAATCAAATAAATATAATTATAAAAAAAAATAAATAAAAAAAAATATGGGTTTTTGGTGGGATTGTCCGCAGGTTCCAAAGTGGCCCCATGTCATTTGCCCACATGGGCTCCATGCAGGATTACACTGGGTTTTATTTGGGTCCCAACTGGGCAACATACACTGGACCCATCTGGACCCCAGCCATAAATTCTATCCGGGTACTACATGGGTACCACATGGGTTGAAATATGGGTTTTTGGTGGGGAATTGTATGTCAGCGGAACTTGCACATAGAACATGGTGGGATAATCAAGGATTCTTGTTATGCTTTTATGAAAAATGGATACAATTGGTAGCCTAATCACAACGTTGTGCATTAAGCTCATAGGCTTAAATAACAACAATTATTAAAATTTATTTAGGTAGGGACAGATAGAGAATAATGATTTTGAACATTTTTATCTTTACCCCCACAAACACATCAACAAATGGTAAAGTATGTAGATAGTTTAAGATTTTGAACGCATGTATCAAAGTAACACTTTAGGGCGGGTGTGGTAACATAAGCATATATACAAGGCTTTTTTTTTACTTAAACACCTGAATCTCAAATGGGATGAATGAAGATCTATCACTAAGTTGTTTCTTATAAATGGAAAACTAATATAATATTAATAATAATAATGGATTTTATTTAGGGGCACCTTTCTCAACACTCAAGGTCACCTTACAACAATAAAACACTCAATCCATTAAACAAGCAATCAGAGAAAAAAGGCAATAAAATGACATGCCAAGACTATTAATAATAAAAGAACAAGAAAAAGGGTGTGGTCATTACAGCAAAAAAAGATGAACAAAAAAAAGAAAAAAAAGATGAACACCTCTTTTTTAAGTTTCATGAGCTAGAGGCGTTGGGCTAGAGGCGTTGGGCTAGAGGCCTAGAGGCGTTGAGCTAGAGGCGTTGGGCTAGAGGCGTTGAGCTAGGCGTTGAGCTAGAGGCGTTGGGCTAGAGGCGTTGAGCTAGAGGCCTAGAGGCGTTGGGCTAGAGGCGTTGAGCTAGAGGCGTTGGGCTAGAGGCGTTGAGCTAGAGGCGTTGGGCTAGAGGCGTTGAGCTAGAGGCATTGGGCTAGAGGCGTTGGGCTAGAGGCGTTGAGCTAGAGGCCTAGAGGCGTTGGGCTAGAGGCGTTGAGCTAGAGGCCTAGAGGCGTTGAGCTAGAGGCGTTGGGCTAGAGGCGTTGAGCTAGAGGCGTTGATTCCAGAGGTGCCAATTCACATTGTTTGGCCAGATCCAGATCAGCTTGACGCGTCTTAGATAGACACCTCAGGGCAACTTTTTCAAATCAGCACTCCATTTAAACAATCTATCAACCTTTTTGAAAACATTACTTAGAACATGCAGGTCTTTCCATAGATACCTCACTTTAGGTGTATCTGCGAATTTATTTTCATCAGAATCATATGATGGTTTTCTGTAAACATCACCAAAAAAGCTGGTATTGTGTTTCCTGAATCATTACATTCAGGTATTCAAATTAAACTTAATTAAAAAACATGTATTTTTTTTCTCCATTTCCTAGGCTACCAATGTATGATGCTTGCATGAGGAAAACATCCCAAAACAATACCACCCATATAAGTGTTGCTGTTTTGAGAAGTATTTCTTTTCTTATGCAAGCATCATGCAACCATGCAAAAGCAATTAAACCAATTATATCTTACATTAGTAAAGCAGTCCTCTGATGTGCATGTCACAAAACATTTAAGTGAAAGTGCATGTATAACAATATAGGCATAATAATGATTGTGATAATGATAATGACAATTTGATTTGGAGGGAGTGGGGTTGGGTACGTGTAGATGAGCCCTATGACCCCCAAGTCTGCCATGACTGGGCCTCAGGTCAAAGAAGTTTGAGAAAGGCTGGTCTACATAACCTGCATCAGATTGAGGTTTGCAGTGATGCGCCTGAAGGCACAGGTTGAGGACCCAGTCAGTTACGTCACAATATGCACATTTGTTTAAATTCATACCTACGTAATCACCATGACCAAAATTGTACTTTTTTTTTTACTTTGAATCTTTAAAAAAAAATATTGACCTACTGTACCTACCGACCCATTTTTTTTTTTTTTTTGGCTGTTACTAAACAAGAATATTTTTAAGGATGGCCTCATGACTGTGAAAATGGCTGACATTGAACCACAGTGCTTTAAATGGGAGCCCTCAGTATCAGTCATCAAGGCATCAAAATCTGCCACAAACACTTACAACACACAACATCACTCATAAACACACACACACACACACGGGCAGAACCACCACTGTTCAAGAGACCATTTTGGGGCTAAATGTTCTTTTTCTCATTTGGTTGTTTTCTGTTTGTTTAGAGCAGAATGAGCCACTGCTGTTCAAAGGGCCCATTTGGGTGAAATTATTATTGGGGGCCAAGCAGCGAAGCTGCGAAGACAGGGCCATTGTAAAGGGAGGTAAATCACGAGGAGGAGGAATCTGTGTTTACATCCGTGACGAATGGTGCCGGGACACTGTAGTAGTATGCAAACACTGCTCACCACTGGCAGAGTTTATGATCATAAAGTGCCGTCCTTTTTACCTGCCAAGGGAAATTACTGCGATTCTGCTAGTCGCAGTATACATCCCGCCTACCAACAACAACAGCGATAAGAACGCGGCTCTTAGTGAACTGTACCAGGCTGTCAGTGAACAACAGACGGCACACCCAGACGGTTTCACCATCTTCACTGGAGATTTTAACCATGCTGATCTTAAAACTGTACTTCCAAAGCTACACCAGCATGTTGATTTTCCAACAAGAGGAGATAAAATCCTGGACCTGGTCTACACTACACACAAAGGAGCATACAAAGCCACCCCCCTCCCCCACATTGGACTTTCAGACCATATCACTGTTATGCTAATGCCCGCATACAGACAAAGGGTAAAAGCGAACAAACCGGTTCGTAAGCAGGTAAAAGTGTGGCCTGAGGGAGCCTCTGATGCTCTTCAAGACTGCTTTGACACAACAGACTGGGAAATGTTTAAGCAGGCAGCCACTTACAACAACCGGACAGACATAGAGGAGTATACAGACACTGTAACCTCTTACATCACCAAGTGCATCGATGATGTGACCCACACAAAAGACATCATCACTCGGGCTAACTGGAAGCCATGGCTGACAGGGGATGTCCTCAGGCTGCTGAGGGCCAGAGACAAAGCCTACAGAGCTGGGGATGAAGCTGGCATGAGAACAGCGAGAGCCAACCTGTCCCGTGGCATCAAGGAAGCAAAAAAGGAATACACTCACAAGATAACCACCCACTTCAAAGACAGCAGGAACGCACAAAGCCTATGGCAGGGCATTCAGGCCATCACGGACTACAAGCCCGCGCCACAGAGCTGTGAGAGCAACATCCCTCTGCTCAACAACCTGAACCGCTTCTTTGCTCGCTTTGAAGCACAAAACAGCACCTGCCCACAGAAGACCCATCCCCCTCTACATGAGCAGCCCCTGTGCCTCTCTGCCGACAGCGTGAAGAGGACACTTGCTGCTATCAACACCCGTAAGGCAACAGGTCCAGACAACATCCCAGGTCGTGCGCTGAAGGACTGCGCAGGGGAGCTTAAGGATGTCTTCACAGACATCTTTAAAGGAGAATTCCGGTGTGATATTGACCTAAAGTGTATTGAAACATGATACCGAGTGTGAACGTATGTCTCATAGCCCATCTCGACTTGTCCCCTGCACTCCAAAATCTGGCGCTAGTTAGCCGATGCTACCAACAACTTTTTCAGTAGTGGTGCTTCGGCATCGGGCTAGCCATGCAAATAAATCACTGTTTTACACCCATTTACGAGGCTCAATGTATCTCCACACTTCATTGGTAGACTTCCTAGGGCCCTGACATTTAAAACGAGACATTGAGAACTTTGAAAAAGCACTGGTAGTTTACTTACAAGACGATTTATACAGACATATGGGTTGAAATATGGGTTTTTGGTGGGATTGTCCACGGGTTCCAAAGGGGCCCCATGTCATTTGCCCACATGGGTTCAATGCAGGATTACACTAGGTTCTATGTGGGTACCAAATGGGCAACAACCAATGGACCCATCTGGGGCCCCAGCCTTAAATTCTACCTGGGTTCTACATGGGTACTACATGATTTAAAGGGACACCAGGCAACGTTTTCGTGTTAATTACTCATCTTCGTAAGTCGGTATATGGTTAAATGACTCATTACAGGGCGAATGAAGACTCTCTCGCCCGCCCCTACTGCCTGTAGGATGAATATCCCGCTTGCAAGTTCAGTGTATCGTACCCGGCGACCGAAGCAGTTTCAGTTTCCATCCTGCATCCACAGCACAGAGGGAGGCTAACGAAACGCTAGCGATTGTTGCAAACGTGTGTATAATGGCAGAGCCGGCGATGAAGCAGCGAAAACCCTTGACGGAAGATGCAAAGAAAAGGAAAAGAGCTTCAGACCGAGCGAGGGGGAGTTTCGTAGAGAAAAAGCATCAGGCTTGCCTGGTGTCCCTTTAAATAATGGGGTGTAGGTGGGACGATCCGCAGGTTCTATAGTGGCCCCATGCCATTTGTTGACATGGGCTTCAGGCAGGATTACAATGGGTTTTAAGTGACTCCGAACTGGGCAATAAATGCTAGACCCATCCGTGCCCCACCTTAATATTCTGTCTAGGTTCTACACATTGGCCAAATGGGTTGCATGCAAGATTATAATTAATGAGAAGTGCAAAGCTGGGCAATGCATACAAAATCTTGGTCCCTTCTTCAATTTAAATATAAACATTTATAATAAAATATAATTAAAATCCCAATATTTACAACATATACTATAAATACCAATTTATAAATACCAATCCAAAACCAGACCCATTTGTAATTCACCAGAAATTAATATTAGTCACTTCCAGGGGACTATGGCTGTAAGGTCCAACCAAACAGCAGAATAAGTAGCCAAATTTTCCGCATTTAAATAATGCTCATTTAATAAATCCAACAAAATCAACATCAACAACAGAACATCAACATCAACACTGACAACAACAACAACTGGTTACAAAGAACACTAACTAAATTGAATTTAATTAAATCATTTTGACACTCTGGCTGCCCTCAGTCCTCCCCTATCCCTTGCCCCAGTAAACCTTTTGCTCAATGCCCATTCAGCCTCCTGCTGGTTGGTAGTACTGGTCAGGGGGTTCTTCTTGAGGGCCTCTGTAAAACAAAATTGTATTTAAGATCAAATGCTAGCACTGTTTTTTTTTTTGTCACAAACATTATCAGACAGGAAATCAACATACTCAAATATACATTCCATGTTTCGTTCCATACGTTCCATTTTTTTGAGGTTACATTTCAAAAAGCAACAAGCCCATCAAATTGAATTAGATCAATTTAGATCAGGGGTGTCAAACATAAGGCCCGGGGGCCAGATCAGGCCCGCCAGCAGGTTTCATACAGCCCCCCAGATGTTTTGGGTGGGAAGGGAAAATTAGAAAGAAAAGATATTCACATGCAGCTATTTTCAAAAAAATGTTATAAGCAAATTATGTGATAAATTGATTAAACCTAGCACTACAAACCATCCTCAGGAAGGAAAAGGCCAAGAAACTAACATGGAAGTAGGGTGTTTCAAGAGAGAAAGAGCAGGATATGATGTCAGTAGATGATTTGTACTTGTTTGCTCATAACTGGGTATAGTAAAAGAGTATATCATCAAACAACAATCTGAGACCTATGCAAAGAAAAGAAAATGACCATGACAGCCCCCACAAGGTCTAATTCCAACAATAACTAGATACTTTCTACTAACTACTAATTGCAAAATGATTTAGTCCATGAGCCAGTTGGGCAAAATCTAGTGCTGCCGCGTTTAGTCAAAGTCAATATTTTGTGGTCATTGAGTTTAATCAACATGCCATCGTTAAGTAATTAAAATAGGAATGGAACTGGTCAAGGGTGACTAGGTAACTGAGTCCAAGTTCAATGATAAACGGTGCAATTCGGTGCGAGGTGACTTCAAAACCTCACAGGACTAAGGCTTGATAATCTATCTATCTATAAAGCAAGAAATGTCAGTCTGCCTGTCTGTGTGTGTTTCTCGTATATCTCTCTGACCATTCGTCAGACTGACCTAAGATTTTGGACCTGGCTTGCATGAGGGTGTGCATCTTTGATTTTTTTGGACCAAAGGTATGAAAAGTATAGACTTCCCATACTCAAGTAAAAGTATTAGATACTTGTACAGAAAGACTGGTAAAAGTATAAGTACTTATTCAGCTGCTTTACTTTGTTACTTTTACTTTAGTAAAGTGGAAATACCAAAGTAGTAAGCTACTGCAAAGAAAATGGTTACATTATAAGACTTTCTCACTGGATCGATAGCCTGCTTTGTCAGTTGAAGTTGGAAAAACATTTTCCACTCAGCCTATTGTGCCATTTGTTTCTCTGCAAGTTCATCCTTCTTGACTAATAGATCACCTGACTTTCGGGGGAAGTGGTGTAAGGAATAAATTGTCGTGGTCCTTAAGAAAAAGAAAATCTGTTTTTGAAAATGATTTCTCTTTATCTCACAAGAAATGTGGCAGGTCTAATTGAGACTTCATGTTTCCCAAATTTCTCCTTGGAGAAATAATGAAAACTGAGATCTTTTCACAATAACATGTCTGTAAAAATCACCCTTCAAAAATGCTATATTACTCAAAGTATAAAAGTAGAAAGTAGGGTAAGTCAGAGACTATATAACTTTTACTTGAGTGAAGCAACTGAATTAGTACTTGCACTTTTCAGAGTATTTTCTGTACAAGTATTCATACTACTAGAGTTTAGCAAGTGTGTACTTTTAACACCTCTGGAAATTTCTGATGGGCCACCAGTTTGCCCGAGGTGTTTGCCACACCCTTCAACAGCTGTTTTTAAGCATTGGCGCAAACAGAAATATTTTTCCAAATAAGGGGACATATCTGCTTTCCAGAATACCCTGCTACATAAAGATGTGATCTAATAATTCTGCTACCACATGATCTTGCCCAGAAGAAGACAATAGCCTTCTTGTCATCGTTCTTCTTGTTATTTTTGTGTCTTGTCTCAGACAAATCACTAACAGGGTTTGCAAAATATGATATTCACTGTCATAACATACATTATGTTTCTTAAGAAAAACAGCCATGCTGCCGCACTGCTTCAGCTATTGGATAAATGCACTTTACATTCCTGGCCACCATCTATTAGAGGTGTGAATCCTCACTGGTCTCACAATTTGATTATGATTATCCAGTCAACATTTTGATTTGATTCAATATCCCTACCCAAACTTTGAAAGTCCATTAATGGATTGTTGAATGATAGCTTCAGCGAAAGTTCTACTAGGAAGACTCGTAGTGTAGCTTACTCCTCCCATGCTTACACGGAGCCAATCTTAGCTTTGCCTACTTTCGGGAAAGCCCTGCAATCTGATCATTCACTCATTCAATCAGCGCTAGCCTATAGGAATTCAGTGGGCTCTTTAAATATGTACCACCTAACACTGCTTCTGCTTCTCAGTACGCTGACTTTGACGTCCTAGCTCAGGCTTCCGCGTGGACCTGGGCTCTCTGCATTTTTACATTCGCCCCTTCTGCCCTCAGTGGCGTTACTTGTTACAATCCTACCGCGCTCGTTTGCTGCGCTGTTCAGACCTGTGCGTCCTTCAGTCAGGGCCACTGCATGTCGCTTCATCGCTAATCTCTGCCTATCGGAGCCAGTCACGCTCACGCTGTTGCAGCCTTCAATTCACGATAGCCTACTGCCGGGTCGCCGTCCTCACGCAACTCTGTTGCAGGCCCATGTCGTGTTCGGCAACAATTTCTCAAGCTTCAGCGTCTGGTTGGTAAGGTTATCGTGCTCTCTTCCCAAGCTCCTCGAGCTGGGCTACACTCTACCCACAGTCATGCAACCTGCTTGCCAACGATATTCGGCGGGCAGCAAACTGACTTGTCTGACACGGTTTAACTTTCACTTAAGCCTCCTTACTTAATTCCTGCTGATTTTATAATCCTTGCGATTCGTGCTGTAAATTGCTGGCCTGCACCACGCTGCCGTTGAACCCAACCCTGTATTAAGACCTGTTTAATTGATGTTCTACACTCACTGTGGTTATCTCGATGTCTACCTTGGTTGAGCGTCGTCAAACCAGTTGTATTTTTGTGTAGCCTCTTAATTAGCCTCGCTGCTCGTTAGGCTAGGCTACTCGTCTGCTGGACCTTCGGTTCAGGTATCACTCCTTGTGCATGGCTGCGGGAAGCCAGTTCATCGTTGCATTCGTTTAATCATCTGGGATTGCGTCCCATACCTTCTGGTAGGAAGTCTACACGGCCTTCCTCGGGTGATTCTCTGCATGCACTTGCCGTTGCTCAAACTACTCTCAGCTACCGCTGATCTGTGATGTCCCAGGTATGCCGTGACGTCCCCGACGTTCTCAGCTATCTGGGTTCTCAATTTTGGGGGGTCTTACACCAAAGCTCGAACCAAAATGACGGCACGCCGGCCCATGGTCATCAATTGCCAGTATGTCACACAAGCTATTATCTAGGCAATAATAGGTGTTTTCTTTCAATGCCCGTATTATGTCAGTGTTCATGAGCTGACACCACAGTGTGGGCTCAAGCCCACATGGTTGAGCTTTTAATTAAGAAGCTGTGTCATTTGTGTATCTAACATATCCTTCTAGTGTCTTTTGTATGGTTAAAATGTATTTTCTGATTCCGTATCGTGTATTGGGTTCCTAGGAATTCTATGGCAGGCCTCACTTTGCTCACTGCCCACCAGCGGGTCGCTTCAGCACTCCATATATTGGTTTTTATGGTTACCGGCTGTCCATGATTATGTCGGCATTTTGCTAGTTGTGGTTTAAATGGTGGCCTATGCTGGAAGTTCGTTGATCACGACTACCAACGTAGCCGTTGGCTGGTTTTACCGATGACGATGCTACATGTCACCTGTCTAACCACTCCTTCCTTCTCGCAGGTCAAGTCTCCTTCAGGCCAACGCCGCGCCCTTCATGCACTCTCTTTAGACAACGGGTCTCTGCGTGTCCGTGTGATTTCAGCCCATCTAGTCACGCCATCAGTCACATTGATTGCTGACTCGAATTGCTGTTTTAGCAGGATCCTCTGCAAATAATGTGTACTTTAATTTCCATTCTCCATTTTGCCTTGGCTGTTTTGTTTTTGGCAGATATGCTCACCCGAAGTGATCGCGCCAGGGAGGACGTGCAAGTTCCTTTTACATTCTCCTCCCAATCTTTAATTTGCTAACCCCTGCAGGTGCATCATGCCTCCCCTCTTCCGTTGAGGGGATGCAGTTCGTCAATGGAGAAGCAGTTCCACATATCACACTAACATCTACTTTCTTACAGGGATGGCAGTGCCGGTTCACAGAATCACGCAATCGTGTGGATCATGTTTCCAGTTCATACTGGAGGGGGGTCATCCTTCCGTCTTCACAAATCTCCCGAAGGCCAGCGCCTTCGAGGATATCTCCTCTTGTAGCACGGCTTAAAACTAGCCTTCCTAATCCCAGCACTTATCACCTGTCTAGAACTGACTCTTGACTGTGTAAAACCGGCACTCACTGATGCACTTTCGTTATTGTGCTCTACCTTGTAAATTGTTTTTAATTGCACTGGCATTGTGGGAGAATTGTTTTAGCTTTAACCTGTTTGCCGTCACGTTGGTCTAGGTTGCCCTAGACGCTGGTTGCCCAGCTCACTGTCCAGGTTGCCTTGGACGCCGGTTGCCCGGCTCATTACGCTCGTCTAGGTTGCCTTAGACGCTGGTTGCCCAGTTTGGTCCAGGTGGCCCTGGATGCCGGTTGCCCGGCCGTCATGTCTGTCTGGGTTGCCCTGGACGCTGGTTGCCCAGCTCATGGTTCAGGATGCCGCTATACGGTCAATGTTAACTGCCTGATTCCGGACTTCGACGCAATTGGATGACACTACGTCTGTCATCTGTTTAGATCGCCTATGGCCCGCTATATCAGCTACACATATATTGGTTACGTTACGTGTTACGTGCATCATACTCCTTGCCAGACTCAAGTCTCTCCCTGAGCAAATGCTTCCGTGAGAACTCTGGATTCCCAGGGTACATTGTCAGTCGCTTTGATTAAAAATGTCCTGGCCACATGGAATGTTGCGTGGATGCACACCCCTCCACTCACTCAGGGGCCAGTGCTTGGCGCATGACTAATATAATTTCTGCATCCAGTTGGGCGATATGTATTGCTTATTCTCTCCTCATTGCTACCTTTACTCATTGTCTCTCCAGCAGCCAGTTCTAAACTGTACTATCCTGCCACAGTGGTGCAGCTGGTATAGCAAGCTCGCGTTAAGTCATTCTCAGAGCTCCTCTGCACTCTGAGATGCATAAGCGCCATGGTGGTACCCCAGCACTCATCTGTTCGTTGTCTCGTCATATTTCAGTAACATATGTTTCTTCCTCCTGTCACATACAGGCATGAATTGTCCTGAAGTCCTTTGTCTACGTCGCAAGGTCATGCTTCCCTCGCATTACTGATGCTGCTCATCTTATTTTGGGGGGCTTTCCAAGAGCAGGTGCTAAGGTGTAGCTCACACGCATCCATCTTGGCCTTGGGTCTGCAGCTCATGCATTCATCTCACTCTAGCCGCTTCAGGTGAGCCATCGAACCAGAACACACATCTGGCTTCACAAGCACTAGTCTTCTACAAAACTAGTCATAATGCTTATCTATCCTAAATATTAAACCACATGACTTCGATGCGAATATACTCAAGCACCCATATCAACTAACTCATTGCTCCGGTCCCAAGCATCTGCAACCACAAGCTCTATTCCCCTGCATTGATCCTGAGTACATAATGTTTAACCTTTTAACCCTAACCATGTTTTGCTTCCCTGGTCCCCGTTCACTACCTTAAACTACGGCTCACACTTTACCCGATTTTCAGCAGCCATCTAGCTAACGTGCTGCTTAAATGTAACCTCTTCAAAGAGGTTCACTTCTCACTCATTCCGCATCGGCGCAGCCAAGACTGCCGGCCAAAAAGGGCTATCCACGTCATCCATCAGGATGCATCAAACTAACTCCTCTTGACATTTTCGATGCTCAGAAGTTGCTCTCCCATGTTAACTCGGGTACCTCATTTTACCTTCACAAATCCTGGTGGCGGTGGTTAAATTCTGGCATTCGCCTTGCACTAATTGCTGAAACATATTGGGCCCCAGCATGCCGGTAGCTTGTGGTGATTTAGTCTCAGCCATGGGCATGTCGCCCTTTCACTGATTGCCCAGCTCGTTCGACGCTTATGGTTCAGGTCACTTCTCGCCGGTCGCCCGGCTCGTGATGCACGTCTAGGTTGCCCTAGACACTGGTTGCCCAGTTTGGTCCAGGTTGCCCTGGATGCCGGTCGCCCGGCCATCACATCGGTCTAGGTTGCCCTATACGCTGGTTGACCAGCTCATGGTTCAGGTCGCACCGTACGCCGGTTGCCCGGCTCGTGACGCTCGTCTAGGTTGCCCTAGACGCTGGTTGCCCAGTTCGGTCCAGGTTGCCCTGGATGCCGGTCGCCCGGCCGTCACGTTGGTCTAGGTTGCCCTAGACGCTGGTTGCCCAGCTCACTGTCCAGGTTGCCTTGGACGCCGGTTGCCCGGCTCATGACGCTCGTCTAGGTTGCCCTAGACGCTGGTTGCCCAGTTCGGTCCAGGTTGCCCTGGATGCCGGTCGCCCGGCCGTCACGTTGGTCTAGGTTGCCCAGCTAATGGTCCAGGTTGCCTTGGACGCCGGTAGCCCGGCACGTCTCGTGGTCTAGGTTGCCCTAGACGCTGGTTGCCCAGCTCGCATAAGCACTAAAGTCCAGGTTGCTCTGGATGCCGGTGGCCTGGCTCGTCACGATGTACTAGCTTGCTAGTCACTGGGCGCCCAGATCGTGAAGTGCTTATGGTCCAGGTTGCCCTGGACGCCGGTTGCCCGGCCGCCGCATTGGTCTAGGTTGCCCTAGACGCTGGTTGCCCAGCTCGTCAAGCTTCTAAATCCCACTAAAGCGAAAGCATGCTGCGGGCCCCACTACAACCCTAGGTTATGGTTAACACCTAGCTACTTTAAAATTCTGTCGGCGTCCTGGCACAACGTCTTCACCCCGGCCCAGTCATGCTGTTTAATTCATCTTGTATGTATACTAATGTCTGCTCCTCTCAGAACCAGATTACTGAGTCACCGCCCTGGCGGGCATCACTCATCCTTTTGGGGGTAGGCTCCCCGCCCCTGCCTTCATCCATCGGCAGGAGACGAGATCCGCTCATCGCTGGACGG
Organism: Alosa sapidissima; assembly: GCF_018492685.1. Classification (NCBI taxonomy): domain Eukaryota; kingdom Metazoa; phylum Chordata; class Actinopteri; order Clupeiformes; family Clupeidae; genus Alosa; species Alosa sapidissima. The sequence continues at coordinate 8,251,452 of NC_055977.1, read as the reverse complement.
ATCCGAGACGGGGCCTACGCCAAAGACTGTTACCTATTCAGGACTCTATCATGCTTGCATCCAAGCCGTTCCTTTACTAATTAAATCGTTAACTGATTCTATTCTGTCTACTGAGTCTTTCTGGTAGAACTATCTTTCCTGTAGGCTATATTATCAATTCACCCCCCCCCCCCCCCCCCCAACCAACTGCCTTTCATTCACACTGCTACTCTATAACTATTGATTGAAACCTTTATTTTAATTCTCGGAAAGTAGATTGAGGGCAGTCCTCTTTTACAATGCAGCCGAGATACAATAAAATAAATTTAAAAACATTACTAACCACATAGTTCAACTATATCTATTGTTGTAGAATTCTGTGATCTTACATTTTTGGGGGGCTTTCCAAAAACATTTTCCAATCAACAAATATGTGGAACCAAGAGGACCATACTTTACAGCAACATCTGCTAATTTACTTACCATGAACAACTTTGAAAAGATGCAAGTCTTTAAACTTGTTCTTCCCATGCTTTCCAGTCAAATTGTATGTCAGTGCGAGCTCATTTGAGAACATGAATCTCATCATGCGCCTCGTTGCCTCGTCGACCGACGTCCCCCCGATGTCTGCGACCATGTGAACCTAAGAACAGCAGCCAAAAAGAGGGAAAATAGATTACATTTTGTAGCCTGTGTGGCAAAACCCTTGGAAGAATGTCCTTTTTCTTGAGGATATGGCCCATAGAAGATGCTTACTTTTCACTGAAAGTAATATTTTTACCATTTTCATTAATTTGACATTTATGACATTGCTGGATAAAAACATGCCTTTCCTTTCCTTAGTTACGGTTGCCATGAGTAAACAACACTACTACTACTACTACTACTACTACTACTAGTCAGGGTTGTGCACAATTTGAATTGCAATTCTGCTTCCTGTTTGCTACCACAATTGCAATGCAAGTGAAATTCAAGAATTGAATTGGAATTTAAGAGCCAGTTTCAATTCAATTCTGGAATTTTCCACAAGCCTGCTACTAATAGTAGTAGGTTTATTAACATCCCAAAGGGAAACTTGGTTTGCAGACAGGTAAACAGATAAAAGCATACAAGAAATTAAGACATCAACAATGAACAATACACATAAGACACAGAGAGAAAATTAAGCAAGGATATTGCCCTGGGTAAAAAGGATTTTGGTCCTATTGCATCTATAAAAAGGGACGTGTGGTGGCAGGGTGTGTGGTGGTGAGCAGGTTGATTTCCTTCTAAGGTCAATGACCATATCCTTTTGTGTGTCGAGTGCATGGCTTAAAGAAGCAGCGTGAATTAGTGCGCTGTATGAGAACAGTAAATTAATGTGTGCAATTTTAACAAACAGTATACAAACTATACAACACTGAAGTGCAAAAGAAAGTGCAAAACAACATTTTCAAAATGTTCAATGGTGATCACAGTCACTGCTTATGGCAGAGCTGGCAGCATCACTACAGGCATCCTCCTTGGTTTTAAAAAGAACAATTCAAGGGGCCTTTGATAATTGCACTCTTTAACAAGTGCGGACCATTTAAGCTTTCATGCATGCTGTCAGACTGTTGCCCTGCAGCCTGTTCCGCAAGTCTGTCTTGATCTATACACGCAGAGTGAATGAAGTGTAGATTATTTTATACTTTAGTGTAAGATTTACAATTTTGAATTAGAATGTTTGGCGAACGATGGTAGATAGCGCGATGACATTCAACCACCAGATGCCGCTGAGCGGACGGATCACACGATTAGGCCTACGCGTAAATCCTCACATTATGGCCGGAATAATAATTGCCTACAAGGAGCCTATGACTATCAGTCCACAAGCACTAAAAAACATTGTTTCGATTTAACTCGATGAAATTAAAGAGCTCTTCTTAATAGTTTAGGCTATATTGTTGGTTGGTTTAGCCGACTGTTGCCAATGAAAAGTCGTTGTCCAGGTCTCAACACGTCGCTCTCAAGCTACTCCCTACGGGATTTGGGACATGTTTGATTTGTATCGCGCAGTAGCTTTGACAATTGTGATGATATTGTAGCGCAGAGGCTATTTGCCCCCGTGTTGGGCTTTCCCCTGTGTTCCCCTGTGTCTTCTGTTTTCCCGGTGTGTGCCTGTGTGTGTATGTGAGTTCTGATGTGTTTTGATTGGGGGGAGGTGTCCAGGAGGTAATATTTAGGGGTTCAGATAGGTTAGCGATTGATAAGGGGAGGGAATAGAATAGGGGGTTCTAAGACGTCTAGGAAGTTTAGTCAGAGTAGAAGTGGATTACGTGCGAGTGAGTTGTGTTGTGTTGTTGGCCGATGAGTGTGAATGACGAGTGATTGAGACCGTGATTTATCAGCGATCAGTTTGTTGTTTTGTAGTGGACACCTCCTGTTGCCCGTGCACTAGCCTGTACATCTATACAAAATAAACTACTGGAGTTTTGAAACGATATTTCAGTCTCCTAACTTCTCATCGGTTATCAATATGTTATCTTCAACCTTACTGTTAGTAATCTGCTATTTGCTATTCTTCCACTAACTCTTACATTTGTATCGCAAAGCTGGCATTGGTCATTTACATCCATCTTGTTCGCTCTGGTGGGGAATGGTTGTTGTAGCGCACACAATTTCTGAGCGTTGTAATGTAGCTTACTTCACGATCGAGCTGGCGCATAACATACGTCACGGCCAAACGTTAGCGATTGGGTGAAATCAGATCCAATCGTTTCAAACTTCTACAGAGTCCACGCATCCAGCTTGCAAACATTTGTCAATAGTTGAGATCCCAGACCCTTGTAGAAGCGAAGCGTACCAAGGGTATGGCAAATGGCCAGGCTAAAAAGGCCCCAACTGTAGCCAGTTTTAAATCTAGACTTAAGACCAAACTGTTCTCAGATGCTTTCTGCTAACTGCGCCGAGTTACAAATTCTGAATCTGTCTTGATAATTATTCTACCTTGACTTTTATTACTTTTTTACTACTTTTTAAATGATTTTACCTTGTGTTTTATGTTTTCTTTTTATTATGATCTTTACCTTTTAAACTATTCTTTGTCTATATTGCCCTTCTATGCTTTTATTTGTTATTATTGTTTGGTTTTGTTTATGTAAAGCACATTGAATGACCTCTGTGTATGAAATGCGCTATATAAATAAACTTGACTTGATGACGTAGTTAAGGTGGCAGGCATGTGTTGCTAAGATGGCCGCTGCAAAGTGCTGCGGGAAACCCTGCATTCTCAAATCAGACTGGCCATTTGACCCCTTTATCAATTGTAGTGCAATATAAAAATGCTTCTTTTCTTATTGTGTAACTGCTTTTCTCTGAGATATAAAAAATGAAACTTACCACAGCAGACATCAGGTTGGCATCGGCCAACTTCGCCTCCAATTGCTGCACATCTTCTTGATCCTTCAGTGGGAATTCAACACCTTCTGGTGGTTCTGGCTGGGATCCTTTATCCTTTTTTAAAAGACTTTGCAGCATTTGACTGTGGACCCTCTGGGTGTCCTTTATTTCCTCCATCATGCTGAGGATTTTGGTATAAATTGGGTGGCTTGTGGCCTCCACGTGGGTGGCTTGAGTTAGGCCTACTCTTCTCTGCAGCTGGGGGCTACTCATCGGTGAAGGCCTTCCAATCACTGACAGCTATACGTTAGACCGGCACATCCGGGAACTTGACTCGTGACAAACGTTCCCGCCCCTTTCGGGGGGAAAACAAACAACCCCTCTCATTAACTCCAACGCAAACTAGGGTCAATAAACGTAATTCGTACAGAAATCGCAGGAATAAATAATAACAAAAAATACCACAAATCAATATGACCACTCAATACATAACCACTTTGCCGGTCGTTGACCGTGAAAGATACCTACAAAAGCTTAATTCAATTAATATAAAAACACGTCTCTTCAGTATCCCAAGTAGCCTACGAAGTGGTGCAACAACCCCACTCAGTGACCATGGAAGTGTCATACGGTCTTCTCTTCTTATGGCTTGTAGCCATAATTTTCTTCTGTCAGGATTTTTTTTGAGGACATGGTAGGCAAAAGAAACTCAGGGAGGGGTTCTTAGCTGTGTGGTTGGTACATGTCTACCGGTTCACTCTGGCTTGTTCTGAGGGAATGTTTTCCCCTCAAAAGGGGCATGGCGCAAACAACCTGCTCTGTGTGACGCGGGTCCGGTTGTAAGTATACTGCAAATACTGCTTACCTGGATTGGCTGAGCGGGATGACACACACACACACACACACACACACACACACACACACACACAACAAGACTTGTTACCCTTTCACATTACTTGGGCACTACCCGGAAATGTACCTGGTCAAGTACATGTATATTTTATTTACTATGGAGGTTATTAACCTCTTCTTTTTAGCATATGTAATTAAAGGATAATTCCGGTATTTAGCACTTTGAGTCCATTTTCTGGTTTGTTTTGTATGAACTAGAGTGGACACCGAAATTTTGACGATGGGTGCTGTCTCGACTTTCTGACTCGTTTTGAATCACTTTTGACTGTTTCAGAGTGGCTGCCTATGGGCATGTACAAACATGTCCTTAAAACAACCCTTAACGTTTGTTTTCAAAACTGTGCAACTCACCGAGTGGTTAGTGATCATCACTGCTCTGTAAACATACATATCAGTATAGATGAATATGATGAAATCAGTAGCTACATGTATATATAATGTATTATATAACAATGTTTTAGCGTTCAGTTTATGCATTCTGGAATGTCATAATACCACTTTCCATGCCAAATACAGGTTCTTTTCCTCTATTAAAGGGGAAATCCAGCCATCGGTTTCATTAGGGTCACCCCGTGTTGGGGGAGGCAAAAAAACAGACAAAAATTGATTTGACCAAGCCGGAGATCAGCCCTGGCTGCCAGCAATTTGAAATTAGCTATAACGTTAGATGTGGGGGCAAGCTATTTATCCGCGTTTGGGGCCTCTAAACACACTCAGAAAACCATTCCAAGACCTATGGAGCACGAGTTGCTTCCTTACGAGACACCATCGTGCTCGTTTAACTCAAATAGTGTTAGGAAACATTATAAACTTTGTGTTTTTGCGTGGAGTCACTCACCTCAGATTACCAGTTGACATCCAGCACATTGCAGAGCCGATGTGCTCTCAGCCACAGAAACAAAAACGCTTTCCTTGGTGTTTTGATTTTTTTGCAAAAGCAGCGAGCATTGCAGTCCTGTCCATAGTTATGACTATGTAACTACATAGTAAGATTCCTTGTCTAGCCTATGTGACAGCTGAACCTGCTACAAATATTGTGCAGTCTGAGTACAGTTGTGTTGGTAGTGACGAGCGTCTGCAGACCACTTGAAGTCTCTCATCAGAGTGAGATCGAAGAAGAGTTTTTGAAAGAGGAAGATGCCTGTGTGTATATATCACTGGGGAAATGGTTTGTTTTTGTTGATTTCCCAATTTTGAAAACCGAATGAGAAAATACAATGGGTTGAGCTTTCACCGGCTACCATTGAAGGAATTGGATACATTGCATGGTTGCATGTTGCTGTTGATGTAACTGTAGGCTGCTGATTATCTGTAAGCAATCATTGCTATGTTGTTAAAGTCATAAATATGGGCATCGCAGCTTCATGGAGATATTATAAACATGACGACTGCACTGCTCGATTGTTTCTTTTTGCAAACAAACCAAAACACCAAGGTAGGACTGGGCGATATGGCTGAAAACTATATCACGATATAAGTGTTTCATATTTGTTGATATCAATTAGGGATGCACGATGATATTGGCCTGACATCGGTATCTGCAGATAAAAGCTTCATAACTTAATTATCGGCATCTGCCGATATTGACATTTCTGCCGATGTGCCTGGCCGATAAGGTGACCTGTTAATTAAGTGCACGCAAAGCAAATGTTTACGTTACTATGAGCGCCAACAACATACTTCAACATGGCTGTGTGGCAGTTATTCCCTTATTCCGGAAACATAACAAAATTGCTATTTGCAGGACTTGTAAAGTACCAGTGATGCGAGGAGGGGTAAAACGATACTCTTTTAAGGTTACCAATTTAATTACACATCTTAAGAGCCATCATCCTGAACTCAAAGCACTAAGCCAGAAAAAAATGGCACCAGCTAAAACCGTGACGAAGCTGCACTATATATGATAATGTATCATTATATAACAATGTTTTAGCGTTTTCAGTTTATGCATTCTGGAATGTCATAATACCACTTTCCATGCCAAATATAGGTTATTTTCCGCTAATAAAGGGGAAATCCGGCCATCGGTTTCCTTAGGGTCACCCTGTGTTGGGGGAAGCAAAAAAAATAAAGTAGATAAAGTCTACGCTTTACAACCAAGAGCTACCAGCCTCTTTTGCTGGAGCATGGTGGTGTCTTGTAAGGAAGCAACTTGTGTTCCATAGGTCTTGGAATGGTTTTGGTACTTTGGTAAAGATCCCTAGTAGGCCACCGCAAACACAAAATGCCAGCCAGCTGTGCCTACATAGTTTGTTGGCGTACTCGCTACTAACATGACGACAACAATGACTCATCTACATTTATGAAAACAGTGTAAATAATGTTGAAGCTACAGTTTTCAAAATGTACAAACCCTGATATCTGGAGGCGACGGAGGGACCTCATCAGAGTCCTCTTCATCTCCTCTTTCCTCCTCATTCTCTTCTTCTCCTTCTTCCTCCTCTTCCTCTTCTGTCTCCTGCTCTTGCTGGAGTTTTTCACTCTGCCTAAAAAGGTGAACACACACTTAAATGTTAGGTCATACCAAACAAGGATCCTCAACCAAGGATCCCCCAAGATAGATGAGAAAGAAGGGTGATGGAACAAAGTGGAGGTATGTCAGGGGTAGATAGGAGGAATAATCAAGGGAATTTCTTCATTCAGCCACATATACATACCTTCTTCTTTTTGGGGGGATTTGACCGCTTTTGTCATTGATGTCCGAACTATATTCAGCTTCTTTGAGCATCTCTCTTGCTTCTTTATAAGTGTCTGTAAAATACACTGAAACATGACAGCATTGTGGCCTACAAACCTACATCATAGTCCTAAATCTAACACCCTAAACCCTGACAAAGGAACAGTTTATATAGCTTAATGTTAGGAATGGGGCTGCAACATTTGGTCAGGGATTTGTATATGAGCTGGCTGCTTTAAAATGGGTGACAGGCAAGACAGGTGGAAACATCCAAACTGAAATAGTGCAATGATATGTTTATTCTATCTTTCAGTCATAAACCCTCATCAGGGATTGGGCTTAATGGGAAATCATTTAAAATAGGTAATTGTAACACTCAACATGTCCCATGCTAAACATTGAGAAACGCTGCTTTATGGAAAGTAGAACGGTAGCAGTAAGTGTAACAAAAAGAACAGAGGTTACCTGCATATCCCATTATCCGTCTTATTTTACATAACAACCAGTTTTTGGTTGGTTTGGAATGATCCTTCACAGCCTTAGTAACATTCGTTGAATTGGGTGGCCAGTAGCATATTCCTTTATTTTGTCCATCCAACTACCCTTCGAGAAATTATGTCCACTGTTTTACGGCCATCCTTGAGAATCTCATCAAATTCAACTACTGCAAAAGACATCCTGCAAAATGTTTAAGTTCATGAGCTGTGTAGCAGTGACAGAGCAACTACACATGTGTTCCGCAGAGGCAGCAAAATCATTGGTTTTGTACAGTCTTTTATGGGAGCACTGGAAAGCTGACCAGAAAGCTTTGAGAGTGAATGAATTCCCAGTGATTTGGACCCAATGGGGTATGTGAAGAAACATGTTCCTCTGTCATAGAGTTCATATATGACATGTGTTCCCTCAGCAGAGTCCACAATATTCCGAACAATTCCAATTTTGCCCTGAAATTCAAAACAATTTGTTCCAGCAGAGGTAGAGATTGTACAATCTTTAGTTTTGTACTTCTTATATTGGACATTATTCATCGAACTTGATCTCAATAATGGTCCGGATGTATGGGGGTTCTTCAGCTGAATACTTTCAGCAGTCTCATCACGCATACGAGGAGACAACTGCCTTTCATATACACGTCTTACTATTTGTTGTACAGGATCCTGTGGTCTTCTGACCATTTTTTTCAGCTGTCCTAGGTAGCTTTCAAATGGAAAGCATGAAGCGGAATCAAGTGGGCCATACCTGTCTGCATCATCTGCTAAGTGCAATAAATTATGTGCATTATTCACCAGATATTTTGTCCCATAAATCTTAGCAAAATTAATTACAAAGCATCTCAACAATCTTCGGGCATAACTGCAATACTCTCTACACAAAGGAGACAAAAGTATTCTCATAGCACATGACAGAATCAGGAAGTTTTTATACTGTCGACTGGGTAATCTTCGAAAAAGCACCACTGGCCCTGTGTACAATAAGAATTGCCTGAATTCAGTTGCTTTCCATTGGCTGTACTCTTTCAAAGACCGTGGCTTTCTTGAGAAGCTCTGTGGAAAGCTTTTTCTGCAAAGATTCAGGTGATCAGAGATGGCGTTTAGAACAGAGGATTGAACCCGACAGCGCAATGGCCCCTTACACCACAAAGTAATCAATTTACGGACTACGCCTAAACAAACTAAATGCATGTAGTCCAAGGGGAAACCTGAAACCATGCTAACGCCCAGCTCGAGGAGAGGTGACCTGGAGGTGTGGTGATCTTCATCGGACATCTGTTCAAACAGACTATCTGTTCTCGGGTTGAAATCCATTTCAGGGAAAACCACTCTCCCTTCAACATACACACCGGTTTGTGTACAGCGTTCACAAGAGCTGTACCCTCCATGACCTTTTACACATTTTAAAAAGGCCCGTGCAGGGGTGTCACAAATAAACGCATCGGGCAGGGGTACAATATACCTTTTTTCTTTAAAAAGGATACCGTTGTTGACACGTACATCACGTTGTTGACACGTACATCGTCAACAAAATCTTTTAGATAGTCTTGGATAGACTCTGGCTTACTGGGGCCAGCATATACGCCTATAACAAACACACTTGCTTTAGGTAGTTCTACAAGTTTACCTAAAATCGGCCAAAGCTGCATATTGGAGCTTCTGGAGAAAGGCAAGTCATCAACATTCACACGAATAGTTAATGTATCTGTTGTGAGCTCTTGTTCATTTGCCATTTTCAGTTCTGGAATAACTGCATTTGCAATCCCAAAATGGTAGTAGTTCCCCAGTCCGATCTTTTTGACCTCGCAATCTTTCAGTGTACCAAGAAGGGTTCTGGGATCCTTGGGTAAGTCCAAACCTAGCTCCAGAAGTATGGATAACAGGTCAGAGAGTGTGGCATGAGACACATTTCGGTTAGCTGCCCACTCGGCCAGTTTTCTTCGAAGGGTTTCACGGTAAACTACAAGTAAACCAAAGTTAAATTGAACTTTTTTAGGGCTGGATAAAGTTGACCAAATGGATATAGGCTGTTAGGCGTGAATAAAGTAGGCTACTTTGTTGCTCCAACCCTTCCAAAGTTAATGGAGACGAATGTTGACATTTTCCGTATTTTGCGTGAGAAACCCGGGAAATCTCCCTTATTTTCATTGTTCAATGTTGACAGAGCTATGGAACAAAAGAGAACGTTATATGGCGACAGAAATCAACAATCAAACAAGCCACTTGGACTTTTTGCTGTTTTCATTAATACAAAAGATGGGTGACCCTGCCTCCTAGACAAAAAAAAGTTAGGTGACCCTCCCCTCAACAAAGAATAAAAAGACATGACCCTCCCCTATTTTCCTCCGGTGGCCCCGTTTATAAATAACGAACGGTCCCTTAGTATGTGGACTTGGGACTACATCTTGAGGATGCACAATTCATTTGGTGTGCTTTGACCACTAGGGGCGCTATATTTATTAACACTTTCACCGATTTAAACCAAACTTGGTATGTGCTCTTAGGAGTACATCTTAAGGACACACAATAAATTCGGTGACCTTTGAATCCAGTCCAGTCCAATCCAATCCAATCAACTCCAATCCAATCTAACACAACACAGTCAAGTCCAGTCCAATCCAATCCCAACTCCTGCTTAACTGCTTGGCCCCCTCATTGCTGCATGCAGCTATATTTGATATTGGAATAGTGTTTGTATGAACTTACATTTTCAGAAAACTTGTGATACGGAACAAATTTGTTTCAACATAAGTAATCAACTAAAGAAGTTGCCACCTAAAGATGTTGCCTGTAGAGGTCTATGTTAGGCCTAACATGCTATTTAGACTACTATTTCGGGGTAACTAAACTATGTTGTTTCACCTATTAGTATGGCCTCTACCTGTTCATGTTCTCACCTGTTTCAAAAGATTCTGACTTTTCAAAAATGAAATGAAAATGCGGAGTGGCTGTTTGTATAGTGGGACTTTGATACATGCGTTCAATTTTTAAACTATCTACATACTTTACCATTTGTTGATGTGTTTGTGGTGGTAAAGATAAAAATGTTCAAAATCATTATTCTGTATCTGTCTCTACCTAAATTAACTTTAATAATAATTGTTATTTAAGCCTATGAGCTTAATGCACAACGTTGTGATTAGGCTACCAATTGTATCCATTTTTCATAAAAGCATAACAAGAATCCTTGATTATCCCACCATGTTCTATGTACAAGTTCCGCTGACATACAATTCCCCACTAAATCAGCCATTTCGACGGATGAGAGTCTAATATCTCCCTAAATCTATGATGTATAACATTAATGAGGATGAACAATGATCAACTTTTCTCCAAAAATGAGTCGATGTAAACTAATCAATAAGCTGAGAATGGCCTATTAAGGGACCTCTAAATGCCCTCTAAAAGGGATTTAATATGCATTGGGACATGAACCACCTTCCTCCATGCCACGGGCAGTACAGTATTTCTGTATCACATTTACACAGTAGGCCTACTGAATCACATTGGTTTTCCTGCATTTTATTTCTTCAGAGCAGAGTAGGAGAAGGAGGAGTTAGAAACAGACCTTTTTAATTAAAAGGTGAGGGATCCTTTCTTTTTTATACTTTAGCCACCCTTGAACTCCTCCTCAGAATAAAGTAAGCATCTACTCATACACTTTGACCGCTGAACGATGCATTTTACTTTCAAAAAAAGTTTGTTTTTTGTTAAGGTTATGACCAGATATTTTGCCCTTGTAATGCTGCCAAAAAAACAATTATGGATTGTGTCCAAAGCGACTTACAGATGAAAATGACTTTAAAATGTGGTTAAGACTATGTAAAGGAAAAAAGTAATAATAAACAATAATGTCAATGCAATATCCATGACCAATAGCCTATTGAGAAGAAACAAACAGTTAGAGATTAAGCTACTAAAGACAATAAATGAGCTGACAAAAGAGATGAGTGAAGAAGAAAAGTTGGAAATATCAGCTTACAAACTTGATGATTGAACTTTTATTGGGATTTGGCTAAAGGAGACTTTATAAGATCCAGGACCAGATGTTAGACATGTAACTACCGGTAAGTGTACTGCCCCTAATTGAATTTCTAAATGTCGCAGCATTTTACAAAAATCTGTACTTTTCCAAGTTCAACCTCAATAGTTGCAACATATTCCATTGCCGGCAATTCCCTCAATTTTGATTTTTTTCTTTTTTTCTTTTTCTTTAAAAAAAACAAAAAACACTACACCTCAGATCTTTCAAAACCATATCACATTGTCATAGCACATCCATCCATCCAGCCATCATATGATCTGATCATGTTTGAACCAGTTACACCCTAATGTAGGCTACTCAATGTCCTAGTGTATGAGTCACAGTCTGGTCCAGGTTCTATGTTTTCTGTTCCTTGTCATGCCGTGTTGGTCATGTGTACTAAGCCCCTCTGTCCACGCCATGTTGTGTCCTGTTACTGCACTTCCTGGCTTTCTGTTGATTGAGTCCTGCATCCCTGTTCTAAGTTACTCAATCACCCTGTCTATCTCTGTCACACACTGTATTGTTTCTGGGGCTTTTCTGACTTATTTTCTAAATGTTTCAGCCCTGTTGTTCCGCGTCACGTCTCTTTTCAAAAACTCTTGAATTTTTGGATTCTTATTGATTATTATTTTTGTCTTGCCTCTGTTTCCTCTGTATTGAACCTGGCTACCGCTATTTACCTACCATTTTGTGCTGTTGACTAACCTTAACATTCTAAACTTATATCCATTTCCCATCTCGGTGTCTGCATTTGCATTCTGCATTTTACACCCCTGCAGTATGCCTAATAGTAACCTAATAGTAATCTAACCGGTATGCTATAGTAACTATGCTATAGTAGAGTACGTATACATAGAGAATATACTGCCCAAACATGCCGCATAAGACCCTACCTCTACATTGCAGACTTTTTTCTCTTCACATGGTAAAGTACACCAAATGCCATCACCATCTATTCTGGAAATACTATGTTGGTAAAAGAGCGGTTTTCGGTAGTTGGGTCAAACAAAAAAGATAGAAAGCGGACATATGTTACGTGGCTCGACCCAATCTTCATAAGCAATGTTGCTCAAATCTCATCTGATAAATACATGTGGTCCTTGTCTTTCTTCACATGTGCCTACAGTTATCTCTTCCTCAGTGCTTGCCTTCATTTTATGTTGCTGACTAGGGCTCGACGGTTTCCCTGTATTTAGGCCTGATTGTTGAGTTGACAGTTATGCAGCTACAGTAGGTGTCTTTACACCTTATCATTGTGCCTGATCAATTGGATCAGTGGATTGTAACATTACATAATACAGTCTAGTTTTGAACGAAACACCAATGTATGGCATTCAGCTAGTCATTCCAATTGAGCATTCCATTTACCTAATTGTTTTTTACTACTGTGAAAAAAGGAAAACAGGGTTTGTCACAGTTAGTGATCCGTGGTATTACGTTGAACTGATATATTTTACCTCCTCAATGAATTTATCTGACAGAATCATGTGTAAGTGCAGATACAGTAAGTACTGAACCAGGTAAGCAATTGATCGTATGGCAAGTTTTGGTGTCGCCGTTTCATGGTGTTCCCATGAGCCTTTTGCCAGAATACATAGGTTTTTATCAAGACAGTTATGCTAAGAGAACAGTAGAATTTGATGCAGGATTGTGTCTTATGTTATGCTTTGAGAATAAGTTTGTTGAGAAGTTTTGTTCCTCGACATACAGTATAATGGAAGTGAATAAGAGAATGTTGAGGCCTGACCTATTCATGTGGTTTGTCAAGGCTTCAAGCAGTTTTGTCTTTGTCTATTTTGTCTCGGATATTTTACCTTGCCATAGTAAATACTTTTCAAGGCTTTTCAATACTTTTCAGCCAAATAGCAAGACTGGTTTTCTGCCTGAGAGACGCTGCCCTCTATGCTAAGTGCACAATATTCACTATTACAACTTTTGTTTGCCTGAATGTCTATCCTCAGTAGGCCTATATACTATAAACTTATGTTCATGGGATTTAAAATGAAGTAAATCCTATTTTGTAGCAAAACTAACAATGTGGTTATAGTAGTGCAAATATGTGCTGATGTTTTGCTCCTTGAGTTTAAGGTTTTGCTAACTGTGTAATATTTTTGATGCTAGTGTTCAAGCAATAGATATAGGTAGATATACCTACTGTGGGGGGAAAAAACCCTCTGTGCCATGAAAAAGGAAAGGATATATTGAAAAGGATATATTGGGTGTGAAGCAGAAGGAAGTGTGCGGATGAAACTGGAAAATTTTAATTATTTCACTCACTCCAAACTCCTAAATGTTATTATTGATTATAAAATGTTACTTTTACTTTATCTCATGATATCCTATTAGAGACACAATCTGACTATGAAAAAATCTGCATATAACAATAATATAATCTGACCCAGTACAGGCAAACCCTCAACTTACTTGCCTTTGGTGCCTCTTTTGTTGATATAATGGACTTTCTCATTTGGTATACCCCGCCCTCTCTTTATTTATTAATGATAAAACAGTAAAAAGGATGTGGTCTCTGAGTGCAAAGTCCATATGAAGTTACAATATGAGTGTTAAATGAATTCCAGTGACCGGTCTACAGATCATTGGATGGATAATTAGATTGATCAATAGCTCCACCACGTTCCTACAGTACAGCAAGTCTCCCCTCCCCAATCTTCATTCATAAACACACACGCACACACACACACACAGACACCCATCCTCTAACATAAAGTACCTATACATAGACCCTCTCTCTCTTTTCTCTCCCCCTCTCCACACCCACACACACACACACAAACACACACACACACTCTTGCAACCTACCCCTTACATTTATGATTTATTGTTTCTTCTAGTTCACAGAAACATATATGAAAGAAGGTTCTTGACAGGATCAGATCATTCAGTTCATTCACATTCAGTTTAATAATCCTAAAAACATAAACATGCACACACACACACACACACACACACAACCTACTCAACCTACTCCCTCAGGGCCCTGGAGCCATGACATTAGACATGCATGACCCTGAACCTTAATATTCAACTTAAATGTAGGATTTATTTTTTATTTTGGTTCACAGACACGTGGCTGAAACCTTTTTAGGCTCTTGGCATCATCACATCCTTGATTCTTTTATTCAGGTTCATATCACTAAAACTTGAAGCATACACATAGTCAAACAAACCCCCTCCTCTCTCTCTCGCCCCCTCTCTCAGACACACATACACACACACACACACACACACACACACACACACAACCACGCATACACAGACCGTTGGCCCAGCCCCTACCCTCTCTCCACCGTTCTACTGTCTGATACATTTTATTCTTTTCAATGACTTGATGAAAATCTTGATGAATTTGAATTTAAAACTGAATTTAAACTTGACCAGACTCATGGCTTCTAGCACCCATTCGGATTGTTGATTTTTGATAATTGTCTAGGCATGACACTCCCATGACATCCCCCAACAGGACACCAACCATGACCAATACATCCGTGTACACCCCCCACCCCTGGACACACGCGCACCCATGACCGGCACATCCGTGTACAACCCCCACCCCTGGACACCCGCACACCCATGACCAACACAACACATACCCATGACCAAACATACAAAATTGTCATAAAAAGTACAAAAGTACAAGTTCAAAACCCGGATGTCCCGCCTTCACCGGAAATCAAATACCTTTGCCGGAAGTCTCGCCTTAATCAAACGGAAGTCCGGCCCACCTGTCACTTTTTAATTTAATTGTAAGAAGAGGAAAGGACTGTACTCATATCTCTTGTGCAGTATGTCAAGTCCATGTAATGTTTTAAAAGTTTTGTTTATGTTTAGGAGCTGTATGGCCCGAGTATAGAAACTCGTCTTCCTGTTTTAGGTATCTATGTGACCTCCAAACTGAGGTGTCATAACTCACACACAGTGAGTTAGTCTTTTTCTGTTTTCTCAGGTCCAAAGGGAGCACAATTATGCCTTTGTATTTTCTCATTATTCTGTCTTTCAAACAAAAGACTGTTTTGAATAGTGATGAACAGGAGATGGAGCTATTGTACTCTAGACTATAGCTGTTTAGTTGGTCTAGTTGTAGGTATCAAAACACTGCTGTTACAAGGGTCATCTGAACATCGAAATGATAGTGCTGCTAAGAGGTGGTGGTATTGATGATAGTGATGAAGATGATGAAGAGGAGGAGGAGGCAGAAAAAAGAAGAGGAAGAATTAAGTCACTGATGATGATAACAAACACAATCACATAATACTTCAAAAATATCTAACTATAAAAAACAAACTGCCATTCTTGAGGTACAGTAAGGCAGGTGTGGTGGAAGTTTGTCTAGATGTCAATTTGCTCTCTGGCTATAAATATGGAGGGAAAAAGCAGACACAGACTCTATTGTGAGGAGCAGTTAACAAGCAGAAAAGAAGGCCAATGCATGTCAACCTGATGGTCTCCTTAATGGCATTGTAAGCTTGCACAGGTGTACTAAACATAAAGGGAACTCTTCCTATTGTATTCAGGTCACGTGATGTGGCACTATAGCGTGAGAATATCTATAGATATTCTTTAAGAATCATAAACAAAAACATCTAGAAACTCAAAGCATTGAAAGCATTCAGTGGTGATAAAGGAAGTTACAATTGACCATTTTTGTAGATTCCTGATGCTCATTTTCCACATTTTCCATTTTTTTTATGTGTTTTTACATGTTTTTACGCATCTTTAGCAGATTCGTCATAAAGAATACCATTAGTCACGCAATACCACCCAACAGCACAATAGAAAGCTTTCTCTTTGATCTCTGTGTTACCAGACAGCATTCAAATGCATCAGGCTTAGCGTAACTGCGATATATAAATATATATAAATAATTTCATTCACTGGCTGTCTGAGAGTTTTAGAATTGATTTGAAGATTTTACTCCTGGTTTTTAAAGCCCTCAATGGACTTGTTTATTTATCAGACTTGCTCTTACCGTACCTACCATCATAGCCACTCAGATCCTTAGACTCTGGCCTCCTAGTGGCCCAAGGCCCGAGGGGAGGCAGCCTTCTCTTTCTATGGTCCTTCCTGTGGAACAGCTTGCCACTTGCGGTGAGGAAGGTCCAGTCCTATTGAAATGTTTAAGAAACATCTTAAGACATACCTTTTTAGCCTTGTCTTCTCTTAATCCCTGACCGTTTTGAATTTTAGGTGTTGATGTGTTTGTTCTGTTTGCATGTATGTGTGTACATTTCTTCTTATTTTATGGCTTTTGCACCATTATTTATTTATTTGTGTATATATATATATATATATATATATATATATTTGTTTTTATGATTCTTTTTGTTTTATATCTTATTTTATATATAATATTATATATTTTATTATATTTTATATATAATATTATATATTGCTGTTTGCACGAAAGGCGCTAAAACTTTATTGAATTGAATATGGTTTAGGAAATGAAAAATGCTTTCACTGAAAACTGAAAAGATCACAGTGTCCAATGGTGTGTAAGGCTGAAAAGTTACACAACACAAGCACACACAAATATATAACACACGCACACATATACATTAAAACACAATCATTGCTAAATAGATTAATTATAAGTATGTCTCAAAAATGGATTGTCGGTCAGCTGGCTTATAGGGGATTAGCCTACATCAGTATTAGAAATGGACCCACTGCACAATGGGTGTTTGGAGCAGGAAAAGGCAAGTAGCTGAACTGGTTAAACTGCACGAGTGCACTGCTTGAGTGGAAACAGGTGAAATATTCCTAAGTAAAGACATTTTATTTCAGAAAAAAGGTGGTAAAGTTGTGTATGGTTACAGGTTAAGCAAAGGCTCGTTATTATGAATTATTATTCCTTAATCGTTTAATCGCTATGACGCTGCATAGGTCAGTTCTTACTGTATTACATTTCAATGGAAAACTAGACATTTAGCCAAATAAAATAAACATACCAGTTTTCAGTTTCAATTTCCTTTTTTTCAGAACTGGGCACAACTTTACAGCATGCTGCTAACCACCGGTCACTGGCATAAAATGGGGTGTAGCTTTGTATTGCACATTTATACAGACTGATTCTCAGCCTGGACACATATTACCAGATTTAGTAAATTGGTCCTCATGGCATGCTCCTCTAGCCACTCTGTGTGTAGTTCTGTGTCCAAAGGATTATACCAAGGAACTATTGTATAACTTAATTCTAATTTTGAAAATGTCACGATAATGTCAGTTCAGGTGAAATAAATAAATTTAGTCAGAACAGTGAAGATTATAGTCAATTAAAGACATTGAGAAGCCAGTTTAGCTAATTGATTGATCTTTTCATTTTCAGTATTGCAGTTGAACAATCATGATGAACATTCACTCAAATCTTACAATAGCAGGGATGAATACCAGCTTCCATGATAATCTATACCTGGCATAGACAGGTGCCACGAGTAAGATGATCAGCCAATGAACTCCAGAAAAAAGAGGAGGCAGAAAAAAGAAGAGGAAGAATTAAGTCACTGATGATGATAACAAACACAATCACATAATACTTCAAAAATATCTAACTATAAAAAACAAACTGCCATTCTTGAGGTACAGTAAGGCAGGTGTGGTGGAAGTTTGTCTACATGTCAATTTGCTCTCTGGCTATAAACATGGAGGGAAAAAGCAGACACAGACTCTATTGTGAGGAGCAGTTAACAAGCAGAAAAGAAGGCCAATGCATGTCAACCTGATGGTCTCCTTAATGGCATTGTAAGCTTGCACAGGTGTACTAAACATAAAGGGAACTCTTCCTATTGTATTCAGGTCACGTGATGTGGCACTATAGCGTGAGAATATCTATAGATATTCTTTAAGAATCATAAACAAAAACATCTAGAAACTCAAAGCATTGAAAGCATTCAGTGGTGATAAAGGAAGTTACAATTGACCATTTTTGTAGATTCCTGATGCTCATTTTCCACATTTTCCATTTTTTTATGTGTTTTTACATGTTTTTACGCATCTTTAGCAGATTCGTCATAAAGAATACCATTAGGCACGCAATACCACCCAACAGCACAATAGAAAGCTTTCTCTTTGATCTCTGTGTTACCAGACAGCATTCAAATGCATCATGACAGGCTTAGCGTAACTGCGATATATAAATATATATAAATCATTTCATTCACTGGCTGTCTGAGAGTTTTAGAATTGATTTGAAGATTTTACTCCTGGTTTTTAAAGCCCTCAATGGACTTGTTTATTTATCAGACTTGCTCTTACCGTACCTACCATCATAGCCACTCAGATCCTTAGACTCTGGCCTCCTAGTGGCCCAAGGCCCGAGGGGAGGCAGCCTTCTCTTTCTATGGTCCTTCCTGTGGAACAGCTTGCCACTTGCGGTGAGGAAGGTCCAGTCCTATTGAAATGTTTAAGAAACATCTTAAGACATACCTTTTTAGCCTTGTCTTCTCTTAATCCCTGACCGTTTTGAATTTTAGGTGTTGATGTGTTTGTTCTGTTTGCATGTATGTGTGTACATTTCTTCTTATTTTATGGCTTTTGCACCATTATTTATTTATTTGTGTATATATATATATATATATATATATATATATATTTGTTTTTATGATTCTTTTTGTTTTATATCTTATTTTATATATAATATTATATATTGCTGTTTGCACGAAAGGCGCTAAAACTTTATTGAATTGAATATGGTTTAGGAAATGAAAAATGCTTTCACTGAAAACTGAAAAGATCACAGTGTCCAATGGTGTGTAAGGCTGAAAAGTTACACAACACAAGCACACACAAATATATGACACACGCACACATATACATTAAAACACAATCATTGCTAAATAGATTAATTATAAGTATGTCTCAAAAATGGATTGTCGGTCAGCTGGCTTATAGGGGATTAGCCTACATCAGTATTAGAAATGGACCCACTGCACAGTGGGTGTTTGGAGCAGGAAAAGGCAAGTAGCTGAACTGGTTAAACTGCACGAGTGCACTGCTTGAGTGGAAACAGGTGAAATATTCCTAAGTAAAGACATTTTATTTCAGAAAAAAGGTGGTAAAGTTGTGTATGGTTACAGGTTAAGCAAAGGCTCGTTATTATGAATTATTATTCCTTAATCGTTTAACCGCTATGACGCTGCATAGGTCAGTTCTTACTGTATTACATTTCAATGGAAAACTAGACGTTTAGCCAAATAAAATAAACATACCAGTTTTCAGTTTCAATTTCCTTTTTTTCAGAACTGGGCACAACTTTACAGCATGCTGCTAACCACCGGTCACTGGCATAAAATGGGGTGTAGTACAGCGCCGCCTGTACTTCCTGCGGAAACTCAGGCGAGCAAGTGCTCCACCAGCCATCATGACCACATTCTACCGAGGCACCATTGAGAGCATCCTCTCCAGCTGTATCGCTGTGTGGGGCGGAAGCTGCACTGAATACAACAGGAAAGCCCTGCAGCGCATAGTGAACACAGCTGGAAGGATTATTGGTGCTTCACTCCCCTCCCTGAAGTACATTTACACCACCCACCTCACCCGCAAGGCGACCAAAATTGTGAGTGATGCAAGTCACCCCGCTCACAATCTGTTTGATCTACTGCCCTCTGGGAAGAGGTACAGAAGCCTGCGCTCCCGCACTACCAGACTCACCAACAGCTTCATACACCAAGCTGTAAGGATGCTGAACTTTCTCCCTCCTCTCCCCCCTCCACCCTCAGCTACATAACATCCTGGACATTGGACCCACAAATGGCTGCCTGCACTACTCCACTTGCACACTTGCACACTTGTACACTTTACAACTTGTTGTTGTTGTCCTGAAAACACAACACTTCTGCTGCTCTTACATAACTTGCACCACTATGCCACTTCTTTCTTACTTAGGTCAAACAGAACTACCCAAGCCTTTTACTGGCTTGACTTTGCACTAGTATTTTATTGACTGTCTATGCACAATTTCAACCAAATTTTGCTGCTCTTATTTTTTCATTATTATATGTGCCCTCTTATTTACTTATTTACTTACTTTTTTGTTTACTTGAATGTTATGTTTGTCTGTGGACTTAAATTGGTAAAATATGTCTTGTCTTCACCGTGGGAGAAACGTAATTTCGATCTCTTTGTATGTCTGGAACATGTGAAGAAATTGACAATAAAGCTGACTTTGACTTTGACTTTGACTTATACAGACTGATTCTCAGCCTGGACACATATTACCAGATTTAGTACATTGGTCCTCATGGCATGCTCCTCTAGCCACCCTGTGTGTAGTTCTGTGTCCAAAGGATTATACCAAGGAACTATTGCATAACTTAATTCTAATTTTGAAAATGTCACGATAATGTCAGTTCAGGTGAAATAAATTAATTTAGTCAGAACAGTGAAGATTATAGTCAATTAAAGACATTGAGAAGCCAGTATAGCTTGATTGATCTTTTCATTTTCAGTATTGTAGTTGAACAATCATGATGAACATTCACACAAATCTTACAATAGCAGGGATGAATACCAGCTTCCATGATAATCTATACCTGGCATAGACAGGTGCCACGAGTAAGATGATCAGCCAATGAACTCCACACACTGCCTCTAAGTGTATCAAAATGATGTTCCAGCCAGCAGCTGGTATCTTAGACTTCATAGTCAAACAGTAACCCAGGGCATCTTCTGGAATAGTTTTCAAAATAGTTTTACTTTTAAATATACAGTAATTTTTTTGTGTAAGTTCCCAAGAATTAGGCAAGGTAAACGGGCTATACTATAGGCCTACCTAACTTCAGCATCAGAACATCCTCAAAATGCAAATGTCCACTATAGGCTATGCCCTCCCCCCCTTAAACTTGGACACAAGCAATAACAATGCAATTGCATAAGTCTGAACACTTTACTCTAGTGTTCTGCCGATTAATATTAGTGTTATGAAGGTCCTATTTGTTTATTTGCCAAATTCCAGGATTTAAGGCTCAAGCATTTGCTGCATAAATTGCTCGTTCGACCCCAGAGTTTCATTACTTTCGCCATTTACAGTAGGACCAATGCACCTCACTCTAAGATTGCGGACGAGGCATTCTACCTTTCCCCAAGGTAGCTCTGTCGAGATGCTGTACACATCATCCAGCCCTGAAAGTTGGAAATCATCAGGGCATCCTCCTGAGTGCGGTTTCTTATCTAGTTCATCATGCTCACATGACTACTATACCCAGGGTGCTTTGGGCGTAGGGATGCGTACGCCGTCCGGGTAAGTTTACACTTAGCGTGAAAATCCTCTGAACTTTTTAAAGCCAATACTAAACTGTGATATGGATACGGAATCAACCAAAGCAATATGTTACATATTTGCGTCTTTGTGGTATAGGCCTAGTTGTGCGTTTTTGTTAGTCACGTCTAGCTAATTAGATCTTGCATTAAGTTCCGCGTTTTCAGAAAGTTCAGTTCAGTTCTGAGTCATAGGGCTAGTGCAATTCCTGACTGAAATGCCTGTTCGCTTAGTAGGCTTCTTCGCTGTATATCTGAATAGCTCTCGTTTTAAGCCTAGTCGCCGCTGTCTGTTTCTGTGTTGTAGGAAAGATGATAGCCATGTAACCCTGTGTCTCGAAAGCTGATCGTGCCTCAGTTCTGGTAAGATACGAGCTAGCGTTAGTTTGCATACATGTCAGCGTTACTGGTTTCACCGGCTGAGGTGCATTGTGTTTTGGTGTATCTGAATGATCTGATGATATGCATCTGAGTGAGATATAAGATGTGACATAATTCGAATCGAATATTGCATCGATAGGCGAACGCGGTTACCTACCCCTGTGGAGAACGGTGCATGCGTCAAAGAGCCTTGTCTAGACAAATGTAAAGGTATGTCAATTTTGCGAAGTAGGCTGCGCCCTTGAAATATACTTTATGTAGGCCTGTAATATGTTTTACTTTCGCCTTTGCCTGTCTAGTTTTTCGTGTCGCTACTTTTACTATATCATTTTTATTTTAGTAAATAATAGCCTAGCCTATATGGCGTAATCTGCTCAGTTTTTGTGTTCCTTTATCTCATAACAAGAATAGATTATTTTAATCTACATGACAGTCAGATAAACTACCAGCACTAGTTACAAGCTTTCATATTTTATCCAAATCTAGACTACCCTGAAGTGATCTGCACTAAAATGAGCAATTAAAAAGGGATTCAAATAAAAAAGAACTTGTTGCTTGCCAGACAAGCATACTTCAAACCAGGCTCATGGCATGACCAACAGTCTCATCAGTTTAAGATCAACAATGAGGTCGGGAATCCACCTATGTGGGACTTTGCCTTTTACAGATTGTTAATTGTTCAATGGGCTAAAACTGGGCTTTAATGACTGACCTTTATACTTTGGTCTCAGTGAGGAGATACGAAATGTTTTGTTTGTTTTGTTTGTCTACATCATCGAAATAAGCAGTTTGGAAAGCAGGAGGTCAGAAGTTCTCTTGTGATCATATGATGTCCAATCAGCTCTAGAGCCAGAGGGCTCTCTCTCTCTTTTCTCCCACTTCCGTTCCTCTTGCTCTCTCCAACTCTCTCTCTCTCTCTCTCTCTAGCCAGGCTGCCATGGAAAACCCGGCTGTGTTTTCTGCTCTGGAGGCTGCGTGCGACGACGCCAAAGCTGCCCTTTCAAGGCCCTCCAGTTTCAACGACACAGATGTGGCCTCCCGCCTGCTGGAGTCCGTGCGTCTCATCCAGAGTCACGGTCGCGCCCTGGAGCCTGTGGTCAAGCACTTCACCACAGTATTCCACCACTTCGACCTGGACCCCCAGACTCCAGCGAATGGGTACCGGACATTGGTCAAGGTACTTTGATTGTCTGTTTCTGAAGTAATCCTCTAGGTTAAATGCTTGCTTGGGTTTGCTTGTGTATCACATGTTTACTGAAGTAATCCTCTAGGTTAGATGCTTGCTTGGGTTTGCTTGTGTATCACATGTTTAGCGTTACAAGACAAAAGTTCAAAGTATATCCTCTGAATCTATGGTACCGAAATAATGATGTGAAGTGTTTTGACCCTCTCTTGTTTTATTTTTTCAAATATTTCTCATATATTTGCTTTGCTCAATAGATTTAGGTTTCTTCTGCTGCTGTATCTGTTATGAAATGTATATGTGGAACCAGTGGTGTTTTTGTTGCTGGCAAGCAGATCTGATGAGTAGAGCTAATGATAACCACGACCTCATTCTTAGGAATTCTTACAGCGTTCTAATACAGAAGAAGTGTTTCTTGACACATGAAAATCAAGCAGTGGCACATGAAAGAGTGTTGTTGACTTAAAATAATGTGAAATAAGAAAGTGTAATAGTACGCTGATGCTTTGATATTGCATACAATTCAGATTAGAATAGATAAGAGGGTAAGTGTTGTCAGAATAGACTATCAAAGTGTTGTGACCGGCTATTAATCAGAGTTACACTGTGTTCAAGGGTATAGACCCTTTCAAGAGAGTTCCATTATCAGCATCATAGTTGGCCCCACAAGACTTTCTTTTTAACATTCCATATGTTATCTTAATGCAGAGGAAGTAGATTGGGGCCCAAATAGAATGTTCAAGCATTGTTTTTGTTTTTATTGTTGAAAGGGTCTATAGGTTGATGCAGAATAAAATGAATGAACACATGTTGTGCAGTTGTCAGAGAAAAGGTTCTCATCAGTAATGTGTCCACAAGAAGAAAATTATATTTAGCAACTCATTAGGAAAAACACCTACACCATTCTTAGCATAGGTGAGAACCGTAGGTCAACCGGTTCTGTTCTGAATTCTTTGAACCTTGGTGCTTGCTGCATTGCCACCAGTTTTGAACAGAACCTAGGATGCATCAACAGAGGGTGAAGCGTGCATAACTAACCTGTCAAATGACACACCCACAAATTAGTGCCAGCTCCAAACCAACTTTTCAGATTCCGAATCAATTTATCTTTGGCCGAAATGCTCCAAACAGTTCAACATCTGGAATGTGAACCAGAAGGGAGCCGGTTCTCTGTAAGTGGAAAATCTCTAACCACTGAATCTTCATTCATATTATACAGTAATAGCACAGAGAGACCTGGCAACATTAAAGGGTTGTGGACTGAAAAAAGTCACAAGATGAGATGAGAGAGCCGCGTGATCGCGTGGCTCAGCCCTGCACGCACCCAGACTCGAACCCGCAAACAGCAACATTCATGTGGATAGTATCTTTAGTGTCTTTTACTGTTCTTCTTAGTCATGTGGATTTGTTTTTTTTTATCATCTGTAAGTAGACTAAGCATGCTAAATTGGACATCCAAACAGTATTCTAACATTCAATTATCTATCTATCTATCTATCTATCTATCTATCTAGCTAGCTAGCACCTTGGATCAGGAGTCGAGCATGCTAGCATTCGAGCTATAAGCCCAGGCTGCTAGCTCTCCTGCCAACACTACTCTTAGGCATCGGGGGGAGGTTTACCGCTGTACATAATGCACAGCTACAAACCAGCTGGCTACCGTTACACTTATGCAGGTAATTTACCCCCCCCCCCCCCCCCTTTCAGGTGGTGCGCTCCTGCCTCCTCTACATCATCCAGAAGACGCGCTACGTCGCTGCCAACTGTGCCGGCGCCTTCTTCCGGGCGGAGCACAACGCGGGCGAGCTGGAGGCGTACAGCGCGGCGCTGCGGCAGCTGCGGGCGCTGCTGTACCTGGGCCAGCGGCTACTGGGAGAGAACGGCATCGAGCAGCTCTACTCCACACAGGACCACGGCCTCAGCCACAGCTTTGTGCAGGAGTACATGTCCCTGCACAAGGCCTGCTTCTACGGACGCTGTCTGGGCTTCCAGGTGTGTGTGTGTGTGTCTCTGTGTGTGTGTGTGTGTGTGTGTGTGTGTGTGTGAGGATGTATAATTGTTATGTGTGACGAGTTTCTTTATTTATTTTTTTATCAGGGTCAGATATAATGTTTTATACTTTTAGAAGTTTTGCATAAGTGGGAAACCCTGGGTACAGAAAGTGAAAATCCTAATATCTATTGTTCTATCTGAAACGAGATGGTGTGTGTGTGTTAAACTCTTGTTTTACACTCTGCTTTAGTTTTCCCCAGCCTTGAGGCCATTCTTTCAGACTGTGGTCATCAGTATGGTGTCCTTTGGAGAAAACTGGAAGAAGCCGCAAACTGGTATAGGTCAGTGCCATCACTGCTCGCTACAAAAAGTACAAGCTAACACAGCTACTTCAGTTGATTTTTAAAGCTACATTCCATGTAATAGCCTGAAGCTTAGTCTAATATGTCAATTAATATGTGAGTTTTTTTTATGTAGAGGTTTGTCAACAGAAGGTGACATTGACAATTTTGTTATGCGTTTGGTGTCTTTTTAGGTGTATATTTATATAATATGAAAATGCTGAAATCTTTGAGCCCTTTGCATTACATTACATAATTTTCATTTAACAGTCTCTTTTATGATCCCTTAAATGAGGAATAACATTCAAGCTACAATGCATAGGAGACCTTAGGTAACAATAAATATTATATGTATTGGTCGTTTCCACTCCGTGATGTCTGTTGTCTCATGGTCCTCATTATTGAGTTGATTGTGTTGCAAGTGAAGGCACTGTAAACCTAACACAGCAGTGAAACACTGCAGAACAGTTAGGAAATGTAATGCTCTCTTGTGGGAAGAGAGTTCCTGAGTTAAATGAACTTCCTGTTGTTGTTGTTAGGGAGGGCTGCCTTGTCCATACTCACGTCAGGGAAGTACGTGGTTGACCCGGAGCTCCGAGGGGCCGAGTTTGAACGCATTACCCAGAATTTGGACATGCACTTCTGGAAGTCCTTCTGGAACCTCACGGAATCAGAGTTACTCTCAGTGAGTGTGTGTGTGTGTGTGTGTGTGTGTCTGTCTGTGTGAATGCAAGAGTGTTTATTTAATTTCTTGTCATTCTGGAAAAAATCCAGTTCTCAGTTAAATTCAGATTCACAGAACCACATGATCAGAATGCAGTTTTGTATGTCATAGTTGTGAGTAGTAAAATCCATGTTATATTTTCACACGTAAATTAGGTTTCTGGCAAATAGTTGCAGTTACCTTTTGGCAATGTAGCAGCAAATTTGCACCAATGTGATATGCAAATTAAGTTTGCCATTATTGGCTAAGGTGGTGGCAAATCACTGGCGAACACATTTGCCACTAGTGGCAAACTTCTCATTGTTCAACGTAACAGAGAAGGTCCGCACACTTGCTCTCCGTTTTTTTTATTTATTTGATTTCAATCCCCCAAAGAGATAAAAAAAAAAAAAACTTCTCTGTTACGCTGGATCTTGGACTTCTGGCTCCTGCACCTTAATTTGGATGTGCAGATGTGAAGTAAACAACAAAGGGATTAATCTGTTGGTGGACTGGTTTTGTTGACCAGCTAGAAACACTGATGCTGTTTTAGGTCACAAAATATTGGGCAATATTTTAAAGCCCTTCTCAAGATTGGACATACTGAACTGTACAGGAAACAGTTGAAATGATCCTGTACTTTCTGTTTGTGGTAATTGTGACTGATGTGCAATGTGCATCCATTAAATCTTTTTCACGAGGGCAGAAAATACATATTAAATATAGATCACATTTATAGGTGCAAAAAGCATAACTCATCTTGGATTAATTTGGATTGTTTACATTACAATCCAAAAAATACCCACATTACATAAGGCCTACTGTATAGATTAAACATTCCGTTGAAGAGCAAAGAGATCACACTGAGATTAAAGCTACCTCTGTTCCTAAATTTGATGTAAGGCTTTTTGGGATAGGGAAACATCACCTAAAAATGACAAAGACCATTGTCTACTTAGCTCTGTGCCTTCAGTGGCCCATAAATGGTTTTCTTGTCAGAAGAGAACAGTGAGTTATTCAGCGAAATGTCACTGATCACAGCGGCCACTATTCCCCTGTATTCTATTGGAAAAGATCTCTGCCCCACAATGAAAGACACTCTGATCTTTGAATCCTTTTGTATTTTATGAGTTGAGGAAACTAATCTCATATGGCCCTCCACTAAAAAGAAAACTAAGTTGTTGTTTTTTTGCAGCTCTCTGATTTTGCTTCTTTTTTTTTTAGTTCCAGTCTTCCCAGAGTAACTCAGGGTTAGGTGCCTGGTGCAAGGCCACAACAGCGGCGGTCAGGAATCAAACCCTCTTTTCTACTTTTCAAGCTAATGCATGCTAGCCCAGCTCCTTAGCCACTACGCTACCACCAAGTAGAAGAACGTTGAGTCCGCACACCAGAATCTGCTGATTTAACCCTTAAAGGAGTACCGTCACACCGGTGTGACGGGAATGTTGGGAAATTAACATTCTAAAGAATATCTGGGTTCATTGAATTCAACATAGAATTTTAGAACCTTCAATTGTTGCGGAACTTAGAATGTTCAAAAACCTACACCTTTAAGGGTTAAGCAGATTCTGGGGTGCGGACTCAACGTTCTTCTACCTGCTTGTGCCTTCCTGTCCAGCGCCCAGTACTCAACTATTTGGATGTGCGTGCTGCACCCTTGAACTCTCGCTACGCTACCACCACCCATTGACATTCGTTTTTTTCTTTTTCCCTCACCAGGGTTTGTCCAGTATAGTAGCGCAAACGGTCCAGGTGAACCTGACTCTGACTATACCTCCGGTCACCCTGCGGATGCCGCTGGCCTCTGACTCGCGCCTCTGCGTGGCCGTCCACCCGCCCGTGGCCCACTGGGGCCCAGGACACGTTAAGATGAGGCTCATCTCACACACACTCCGAGAAGGACAGGTGAGGAACGTGCAATGGTGATGGTGCTGGTGTTGCTTCTGGTAGTAGAAATACTAAGTAGTGGGAACTACAGTAGTAGTAGTAGTAGTAGTTGGAGTAGGAGTAGTAGTTACTGTAGTAGTAGTGGTGGTAGTTACTGTAGCAGCAGCTGTAGTAGGATTAGTAGTAGCAGTAGTAGTACTAGTAGTAGGAGTAGCAGTTACTGTAGTAGTAGTAGTAGTGGTGGTAGTTACTGTAGCAGCAGCTGTAGTAGGATTAGTAGTAGTAGTAGTAGTAGTAGTAGTAGTAGTAGCAGTAGTAGTAGTACTAGTAGTAGGAGTAGTAGTTACTGTAGGAGTAGTAGTTACTGTAGTAGTGGTGGTAGTTACTGTAGCAGCAGCTGCAGTAGGATTAGTAGTAGTAGTAGCAGTAGTAGTAGTAGGAGTAGCAGTTACTGTAGTAGTAGTAGTAGTGGTGGTAGTTACTGTAGCAGCAGCTGTAGTAGGATTAGTAGTAGTAGTAGTAGTAGTAGTAGTATTAGTAGTAGTAGTAGTAGCAGCAGCAGCTGTAGTAGGATTAGTAGTATTAGTAGTAGTAGTAGTAGCAGCAGCAGCTGCAGTAGGATTAGTAGTAGCAGTAGTAGTACTAGTAGCAGCAGCAGCTGTAGTAGTAGTTGGTTGGTGGTGTTGTGGTAGTAGGTGTAATAAAACATGTAGCTATAGTTGCTAATTCAATAGTTACAGAATGAGTAGGTCATCCAGCAGAAATAGCACCAGTAAAAGTGTATGTAGGCATAGCAGCCTCTGCACTGCAGTTGTAACAGTTCAGAGTAACCAGTTGAAGTGGCACTGTGAATGAGTAGTATTGTTATATGTAATGGCTGCACAACTCATATCGTTGAAGTTTTCATGACCCTTCATGTTGTGTGTATCTGCCCGTATCTCTGTTTTTAGGACAGTGAAGAGCTGTTGGTGTATTCCCGACCAGAGGGCTCCACCAGCTCCGTGTCATTCCCTTCGGCATTCCGACCTCAGCGAGGCCCCCTCTCTCCCTGGCTCCTCGTGCACTTCCATGGTGGTGGATTTGTTGCCCAGACCTCCAAATCTCATGAGGTGCATTTTTCACCCCCTCTGTATGATTAGCCAACAGTGACCAATAAGCTGTGTCCAGAAAAACAGGGTGCCTCAGTTGAACATTAGGCCTTAGGAGTCAACTGGCACAATAATACAATACTGTCACTGTGTACTGCACACTACACTATGATACGTGATAATTGTGGGACAGAACAGGACAGTACTACCTTTCAAAAATATTTATTTAATATGCCAACTGTCATAATATATAATGATGCTGACATTGGTTAGTGGCAGTTGGCTTGCTGCAGGGATATCTGTATAGAATGTCTGCACTTTTAATGAAAAGATGTTCGTTCATTTAAGTATCAACTAATTATTTATTGATGCATTTTCACTCTCCCTCCCTCTCTTCCCACTCCTTCTCTCCTTTCACCTCTCCTTCCACCCCCCCCCCCCCCCCCCCCCCTCTGTGGTGCAGAGCTACCTGAAGAGCTGGTCCAGGGACCTGGGTGTGCCCATCCTGTCGGTGGACTACTCCCTGGCCCCCGAGGCCCCCTTCCCCCGGGCGCTGGAGGAGTGCTTCTACGCCTACTGCTGGGCCCTGCAGAACTGCCACCTGCTGGGTAAGTGCCCTTACTGCACAGCCTAACACCTAAACCACTCACCTGAGTAGCACCTACCTGGTGAGCTGTCTTAGCTTCTTGCCAGTGGGCAGCCGTGGCCTACTGGTTAGCGCTTCGGACTTGTAACCGGAGGGTTGCCGGTTCAAATCCCGACCAGTAGGAACGGCTGAAGTGCCCTTGAGCAAGGCACCTAACCCCTCAATGCTCCCCGAGTGCCGCTGTAGCAGGCAGCTCACTGCGTCGGGATTAGTGTGTGCTTCACCTCACTGTGTGTTCACTGTGTGCTGAGTGTGTTTCACTAATTCACGGATTGGGATACATGCAGAGACCAAATTTCCCTCACAGGATCAAAAGAGTATATATACTTATGCTATATATACCTACCTGGTGAGCTGTCTTAGCTTCTTGCCAGAGCATTGCCTATACCAGGTGGGTAGTCTTAGCTGCTCACCTGGGATGTGTTTTCTGAAAGCGCTGTTAAAAAAGTGGTGAAAGAGAGAGAGACTATCATTTTGAACACTCTCTTTCTCATGGTCGTTGCTCAGTGATGGTTTTGGGAAACATGCCCCTGAGTAATTAGTGGACAACTGTTCAACTCTCACTTGCATTAAGCTACTTGAAGGGGTACAGTTGTGCTGTAGTATTTTTTTATGCATTATCAGCTGTGCAGGTTGATGGATGATGTGGTCATTTCAATGTACAGTAATGTTAGCATCAGTACTAAAGGCTCGTCTGTGGGGGTTCCCGCAGGCTCTACGGCGGAGCGCGTGTGTCTGGCTGGGGACAGCGCTGGCGGTAACCTGTGCATCACGGTGTCCATGCGGGCGATATCCAACGGCGTGCGGGTGCCCGACGGCATCATGGCCGCCTACCCCGCCACCCTGCTGACGGCGGACGCGTCGCCCTCCCGCCTGCTCACGCTCATAGACCCCATGCTGCCTCTGGGCGTGCTCTGCAAGTGCATCAACGCTTACGCCGGTGAGTTCCACTTGAATTGGTCAACTGTAATGTCCGCTATGCCAAGGGACTGTTTCTGGGGGTTGCTGACATTTGGTATTATTGAGAGGTTCTTGGGGTTGAGGTATTGTAGTGGTGGTGGGTGGTGGTAGTGTAGTGGTTAAGAAGCTGGGTTAGCGTGCAGTAGCCTGAAAGTTGTTGGTTCAATTCCCGGCTTCCACCGTTGTGCCCTTGAGCAAGGCACTTAAACCCCAAGTTGCTCCGGGGACAATGTTATTCCTTTGTAATATAGCTGACATATGTAAGTCACTTTGGTCAAAAAGTGTCTGCTAAATGTAATCTATCTATAAAGCAAGAAGCGTCTGTGTGTCTGTGGCACGCATATCTCGCTGACCGTTTGTCAGACTGATTTCAAACTTGTCAGGTGTCTTGCTACGGGCATGAGTAAGTGCAGTGACAAAATATATTGTTAAATATATCAGTAAAAGAAGCACACATTGGCTTTCGCCGCTAGCCACTCCTCCTCCCACACAGCACTGTACTGTAAGCTACCAGTGAGGATAGACTTTGGCAGAACTGGATCAGTGTAGGTTACACGGGTAAAAAGTTAAGCGAGTGTAAGATGTGTTAACATGTCTGACCTCAACAATAAAGACCCCCTGTATGCGGTTTGCTTGCATAAAATGACTCCGCGGATTTTGCAACAACACGCCAACACACACAGGTATGCAGTTGCTCTTCAAAATGATGTAAAAGATGATGTGCAATAAATGGACACTTTGAATAGCCCAGGCTACTTTGGACTGTCTTTAGACTTTGAATAAGCAAACAACAATTCCAACTGCAAGGTCCTAAATTAAAACGAGCGATAATGCTCCCGAATTAAAGAACGTCTCAGAATGCCACACATGCAAAGCATAACCAGCGACAAGCAACAAGTGGCAGACAGAGTGTGATGTCACTTATAGGTCACCAGACTGTTTTTTTAGTCACACCGTTGCAAATTTCATATGATGATGCATCATTCCACAAAATGGTTTGTTTTCTCTATCATCAAGTTATTCAATAGGCTAAGCAAATAGCCTAAAAAACAGCTGTTAGGATTATGTCATTTTGATTTGTAAAAAATGTCACATGCAGCCATGCTTAAATTCTGCTCACTTCACATTTATTATATTATTATATTATCTGTATTCATTATTGAATGCTTACCTGGAATTATGTTTTTCCCTATCATCCTATTTTTAAAGCAGGCCTACCTGCAGGCATGCAATTGGGCTACAGGAATAGCATGTTTGAACGGGCACTGCACTAGTGTAATGTAATGTAATGTATTGTTAAAGGAACACGCCAACTTTTTGGGAAATTAGCTACCCTCTACCCCATGCCATCTACCCTTAGCCTGGAGATTCCAGACCCTGGTAATCTAGAAAGATTAGGGGTCTGGCCACAAATGATGTAATGGCCCAACTCAAGGGGCGACACCAAGCGTACATTTGAAAATCTCGCTGCACGCAATTGGATAACACAATACGACCAATGTTTACTAACTGATTCCGGACTTCGATGCAATTGGATAACACTATGACTGTCATCTGTTTAGCTCGATACACCGATGTGATTGGCTCCCCGCGATACAAGTGGCAAAAGTAACGTGCATCATTACCCATTGCCAGAGTGTCTCGCAGGGACAATTCAAATTGTGCTCTTGCGAGAACTCTGGAGTTTCCAGGGTAATCTACCCTAGAGCTACATAAGAGAATACATATCCTTCTCTTCTCCGACATTACAGTAGAGGAGGCGGACTATGAAGGCAGAGGAGCTTAGAATCCAGTCCTGAAGTGTTTTGGCATCACCCACACATAGAACTGCTAAATCTATATTCATTTAACATTTATAGCCATGTCAATAATCATTCACATGCTGGATAGCAAACAGCCATTCCACAAGATGAAGCATGGGTAGTAGTTAAATGCATTGTGTTGTGTTCTGCAAAAGTTGCACAATGTAATGGAAAATGATTTGCTCAACCTTGGAACAAGAGTGTCAGCATACTACCACTGCAACATATGCTTACACCCTGTTTTTTGGTTGAATTACACCACGGAACACTTCAATTGTGCGCCTGGTGTCAGCCTGTCACCTCTGGAGATATTTCCTTCTTCCCCAATCTCAGGGTTTTTTGTTCTGTATCATTATTCTCCGCTCATCCTCTCCCGTCCTCCTCTTTGCTGCCTCTCAGGTGTGGAGGGCCAGACCGTTCAGCCCTCTGAGGACCTGGGCGCTCTGGGAGCACTGGGCCGCAACACCGCCCTGCTGCTGACCGACCTCACCCAGGGGGCGTCCAGCTGGTTCCAGTCCCTCCTGGACCCCGTGTCCCTTTCCGTGTCCTCCACGGCGCAGCAGGGTGGTCAAAAGGCAGGGGAGCAGGGCGGCTACGACGACGACGACGACCGCGATGACGACGGCGGCGACGGGCTGGGGGATTACCCAGAGGGCTTTTCGCCCCTGCGCTCCACACAGCTGTCGGAGGTGCGCACGCCGAGCGCGCCCATCCTGAAGAACCCATATGTGTCGCCGCTCCTTGCGCCCAGCAATCTGCTCAAGGGACTGCCACCTCTTCACATAGTGGTGAGTGAAATGGAGGGGGATGATGGGAGGATGTAAATAAAGGAGAGCAAAAGAAAGAGGGAGAACAATAATAAGGAAAAGAGCTAGATGGAATATAGAGTTAGATGGAAAATGCTGCCTTTTAAGATGTCTAACAGGGGAGTGAGGCATGTCCAAATCATATATTTCTGTGAAATGCTGCCTTCTGAGATACCTTCGTAGGCAGCGTAGATGTATCCTTCATGCTGCCTTCAACGGCCATCATTCTATTTAATTGTGAGCAGCTATTGCTGAAGCCGAACGTTACGTTATTTTGCCTTCTGGTATCCTGAAAACGGTGTTCTGTGTTGCTATCTTCCGAAGCAAAGTTCGTAACTGGTACCTTGATGCCTGCTACGGCAAGGCAGCGAGACGGCAGACAGCTGCCTTCCGTTACGGACATACCCACAATGTAGTTATTGGGCTGACGCGTGGGCTGCCACAAAGGAGGCCAAAGTGGGAGATTAAGGGGGAAAGGGAGGGTATAAGAGGATATGAATGCTTAATTCCTAACCAGGGCAGCAACACAGATTGTTCTCGTTCTCACTCTCGCTGCCTCAGGGTGTTTGGGTTGAGCAGATTGACGCATTGCTGCGTCAGCATTTTTCACAAACGCGTGACCTCTTGACCCTGTGTTCCTCTCTCCACAGGCGTCTGCTCTGGATGCTATGCTGGACGATTCTGTGATGTTTGCCAAGCGCCTCCGAAGCATCGGCCAACCAGTGACCTTGACCGTCGTGGAGGACCTCCCCCACGGCTTCCTCAGCCTATCACAGCTCTCCAAGGAGACTCAGGAGGCCTCGGAGATTTGCACGCAGCAAATAAGAGATGTCTTTGAGCAAGGCCCGGTCACTGTGAACCACGGGCGGCCAAATGCACACCTCAACAATCACAACGCAGCAGTGACGGACCCCTTCGGGTTGGCAAGAAGAGATGCGGACCGAGAGGGGGAAAGTGACCTGAGTGATTAAGTGATTAAATTGGAGGACCAGCTTGTTCGGCAGAGTGAGGCTATATGTGGAATATATACGCCAGTGTGTTAAAAGGGACCCCCATGCATTATATGCTGATGTAGCGAGTAGAACATATAAGAATGTAAATCATTTAAAAAGACATGGAAAACAGGAAGTATGTTAGACTTTCTTGCCTTTGCACATGACCATCTATATTGATTATCCTTTTTAAGAAATGTATTGGAACTAAATGTTGGGCTTTTAGCCTCTTCTGAAATGGCCAGCTTAAAAGGCACAGACAGCCATAGCTGTCGATGCCCTTTGGAGGCAAACACCTCTTTGCCTTAAGCTATCAGCAATACACTAAAAGTCTTCATGAAAGACTCGACAGTTTACTGTATTCTTATCTTATCATGTACTGACATTTCTGTGGGTGTCTGCACTGGTCTTAAAATGTTAAATGTTTAAATGTGATAATGTTTAAGTAACTTATTATGTTGTGATTTATTATTGTAATGTAAAAGGAGTACAATTAAATATTTTTGTTAATTGAGTTGATGATTAACTCGTAGAGTTATGCAAATGAAATATGCTCTAGTCTAAATGACCTTAACAGATGTCTATTCTGAGCGCTCCCACCCAAACATTTGCAGCTTGTCTATAAACCCTTCTTTCTGAGTTTATCATGTATGAGAACAATACAGCGTGCACCTTCTGTGTTTCCCAAATCACTCTGAAAGTACACAAACCCCCAGGTGTAGCTCTTCTGGACACTGTGCTGTGTGGCCAGCCAACTAAGGCCCCAGGGAGCCTGCTGAGTCTCACCCTGAGTCAGCTGCTGTGAGAGCGAAGAGTGGAACAAAAAGCTGAGGAGGAGTGAAATATATGCCAGAGAGGGTTCAAGCGGAGCTAGTAATCAAGGATCTTTGTATATGCCCTGCCTAGGAGTGGAAATTAACATTTGAAAATGAGTACATCTACCAGCCACATGTCAAATTCACCAGACACTCAATATTAAATTATTACTTTGTGTCTGATATCTGACGGTCACCTTCCACTTACCAGCACGTTTTACCAGCATGTGGCTGGTGCTAATTTCCATCCCTGGCACCTCTGCCCTACACCCCCCTCCCTCCCTCCCCTCCCCATCTTGCAGCATCAACAAGCATCTACCGACCTGCAGATGCACTTACAATCATTATAGGGGAAATTAAATCACGTCTGTTGAATTAAAGTGGTGAGCATCCCAATCCAATTTCACAAAGGCCTCTAGGGCAATCGCAGTGTCCATTTGTCCTTCTGAATCAGTTTAGGCTCCATCCCCATATTCATCACCTAACAATAGAGTGACAAACTACAATTGGCAACATCCTTACTAGAGAATGCCCCATAAGATGTGACTGCATGCTCTGCAGATTTTGGTTTTGACTGGTACTTTTGTTATCAGGAACATGCCCTCCGATGTGGGAATTGTGGAGTTACTGGGCATATGTGGAATTTTATCATTCTTTGGATTATTGATTAACTGCCATTCCGTGTTTAATCTGACATTTTTGGCACCACCTTCACTGTTATAACTCAGAAGTGGGACTGCTGACTTGGGTCAATGTCATAGGGGCGTGGTAGAGAGAGGAAATTATGGAGGCATCTTAAATGCAAGGGGTGAGACCACCACTCCACTGAGTCATCTGCAGACCACTACAACTATGCACCTGTACATTCACGTGCTCATCCTAGGGGCCTCTGGTGAGTATGTGAGGTTTACCTCTACGGAGTGGGGACTGTACAGTGTAGGAGCTACTCCCTATCACTACTTCATCAGGTCATTCCTATTTTGAATAGTGGAGAGATTTAGCATAAAATCTAACAATGAGTCATGTTGTATGTGGCTGAGGGGTATTTGACCAGGCAACTGTAATACTACATTTTGGAAACAATGGAAATATTATGCAGATTACATGATACTTTTTTTATTGTTTTCCTCTTTATTCATTTTCAAATTGCTAAGTCTGTTGTGGACCTTGTTTGCCCACCTCAGAGCATAACTTTCACAGAAGTCTAGCAGTCTCAATCTTGACCCTTGATATGATGTATTTGTGTGTTTTTGTCAATGGCTCTGCACTTCATAAACCATCAGGCTCTTCAAAATCAGTTTACCTGCTCCTACTGTTTGGCTATTCTTTTCTCCTACTCTTCATCTCTCTTTTCCATCTGTTCTTCCTTGTACACTCTCTCTCTCTGTCATACCACTCAGTGGCTTTTGGGCTGGATGATGATAAGATCGTGGGAGGGTACGAGTGCAAGCCTCACACCAGGCCTTGGCAGGTGTCTCTCAAGAACAGCTGGCATTTCTGCGGAGGCACGCTGATCTCTGATCGTTGGGTGGTCTCCGCGGCCCACTGCTACAAAGAGTGAGTTCTACACTGTCACTGTTCTCAGATCAATTAGTGGGGGTGAAAGTATATGCAGCTGAGTTTGATTTCGTCTGTGTAGAATTTTTGCATAAGCGAAGAAATCCATGAAGGACTTGTGGTGTGCAGAATGTAACCAATTATTGTCAGGGCCTATCTTCTATTTCTGTGCTCTCTTTCTCTCTTTCCCCATTTTTGATATTTTTTGGTTACACATTTCAACCCTTTTTGTTCTTAATCTTCTGTTACTAATGCACTTTACATTTTAATCTCTTATTTCACTGTGGTTATAAACAGCGAATAAACTTAACTTGCCTTACCTCCCTCCTCCAGTGCTAGTGAGATCATTCTGGTGCTGGGTGACCATGAGATCCGCTACAACGAGGGGTCTGAGCAGAAAATCTCCGCCGAGCTGGTCATCAGGCATCCTGACTATGACCGCTACAACATCAACAACGACATCATGCTGGTCAAGCTGAAGGAGCCTGCCGTTCTGAACGAGTTTGTGCAGACCATGGCACTTCCCACATCCTGTGCTCCCGCTGGCACTCAGTGCCATGTCTCTGGCTGGGGGTCTACCAATAGCCCCTGTAAGTAGGAGTTACATTAAATTACATTTATTTATTCAGCAGAAGTTTTTATCCAAAGAGATCCACTTACAAAAATGAGGAATAACATTCAAGCTACAATATAGAGGATACCTTGAATTAATACTACATCAATCAATCAATACTGTTACTAGAGGATGAGAGTGCAGAAGTTAAAAGTACTAGTCAAAATGTAAGATGGAGAGAAAAGCATTATAGGCAGACAGAACCAGTGTAGGCAGACACAACCAGTTCTATATGATGTGTTCTAAGGCAGAATTCAATCCAGTTGACACCATTTTAACTTCAAGTTGATAGTTTAATGTGCATGTATGTAGCAACATACAGCTGTTGTTGATATTGTAAACAGGTACACCGCAGTGCTGCTAAGATGTAGACTTCTATATCTTCTATACTTCGATGACTTCTGGCTCTATAAAAAAACTTTATTACTCATACCAAAGGGTGACATCTCAATCCTAAGTGCTCTTCAGGAAGAAAATTAACTCTTCTCTCCTTTCTACAACACCACCCTGTGCTCCTGGGCTAGTTGGCTGCAGGTGGTGTCTGAACTGCCTGGATTTGCCCATTCTGTCCCTGGAGGACTGTGAGAGGTCGTACCCCGACAGGATCACCTCGTCCATGTTCTGCGCTGGTTTTCTGGAGGGAGGGAAGGACTCCTGCCAGGTGTGCATACAGTATATGTTTATAAACCACATGCAAATGCATCAATAGTACGTAGAGTTGCCTAAACCACATATATTAGCCAGCTGAACACACTCTTTGACTTCTGAAACAAACTTCTGTGTTATCTCCCTCTCTCTCTAACTCACTCTCTCTCTCTCTCACACACACACACACACACACAGGGTGACTCTGGTGGTCCCTTGATCTGCAACAATGAGCTTCAAGGAGTAGTGTCCTGGGGTTGGGGCTGTGCTGAAGCAGATCGTCCTGGAGTCTATGCTAAGGTATCTCAACCACATTATTTCATGCTCTGTTTTGCAAACCACTTTTGTTTTATAAAATGGTACATAGTCACCCAGTGTTTCAGAGCTCTTAAGACCAATCATCTCATTGTGTGTCAGGTTATTTCATGATTAAACACGATATCTTGCTTTTGCAAACAATGCATACATGTGTCAGTTAATGGTTTGATGTTTCTGTCATAGGTCTGCCAATTCACAGACTGGATTAAATCTACTATGGCCTCCCATTAAAGCATTGGACCGGTTGAAGGAAATGGCTACAGTACTCTGATGCTTTCTGCACCTGTTTTCGAAAGAACCACAAAGACCTTGTTTTGTGTTCAGATTATTGTTCCATACTTTACCAGTTCCAGTGTTGTGGTACAAAAATAAACAGATAAACATAATTTGCATTCAAACCTACTGACATTTTGGTCACTCATGTGTAGACCTACTGTCACACTGTATTCCATTTCCTACATAGTCGACATTCACTTCAGTTTGGAAGCAACTGAACCATAGACAGTAAACAGACTGAACTGGTAACTGAATAAACACAAAATGGCTTAAAAGATAGTCTACTACTAACAGTATTTCCAGTAGTATTTCATGTATTCACTGTGACGCTCCACCACCTCGATAGATGGCAGTAAGACCAGTAATAAGCTGATGTTGCTGCAATAAGTAGCGACGAAAGACGACGAAGAACCGTAGGAAGAAGAAGACGACGGCGACCATGTTGATTTAGCAAGAACAAACACAATAGAGACCAGTTGGTTAACGTGAGTTTGAGATTTCGTTGAACTATACACACGAAAATTCGATCAGCATCGATAATAACATCAAGATAAGAGTTACAGCAGAGATAAAAAGGTAACATATGTCGACTCACGTCAAATTTCTGTCTTGTTATTGAATCTGAATGACTTCCCTAAAGAGATATTATTGCTAACTGCAGCTAGCTATTAACGTTAGCCAAGAGTAATTGGTAAATTAAGCTAGCAGCTAATGCTAGCCTCGGCAGTCTAACGTTATCGTGGATTACTCTCTTCAAAAGAGATTTGCTGTCTGAATTTCCTGTCATCACGAACAACACAGCTTCATTTTGACCCTTATTATGCTGCGAAGACTTCAATCCGTAGCTTCTACCCTTTGTTCCCAGTTTTGCTAGTAATTTACTAGTGTTGTACGTGAGGTCACTAACGTCAACATTAAATAGGCAATGCAATGTTGAACGTAATGTTACACAGATACTTTTTAGTGCTGTAACGAAAGCGACGGATTTAGCTGAGGCTACCACACTGATCAGATAGACTAGCCAGATAAAACAACGTTACGTTTAGCTACTTTTAGCTAACCAATATTAAGTTAGCTGCAGAGACGGTATTACCAGAGCCCGTCTAGACATTCTCTGGTATTACGATGAAATTGTATTGTCGTATCGAAGTGTGGATTATTAATGCGACTGGTGACGTCAAACGAGGCGAACTTGTATTGAATCAGCATGCACTTTTAAATTTGGATTAAAATGAGGAGCCATCTAACGTTAGTCGGCACTGAGGTAATTGATGTAAAGTTAGCATACGTTAGCTTCGCCATTCTATTGCGTCGATTTCGACAGCACTTGCAGCTACTTATCAGGTCAAGAGCTAATGGTCTGTATCATACCGTTCATATGAATTACTAACGTAATGCAGTCCTTACTGTATGTAACCGATGTATCTTTTATTTCTAAATTAACCTCGCATTAAATGTGTCCAATGGGGGTTAGTTAACGTTCACTAGCCGCTAGCTCTGTTAGCAGCCCAATGTGGATAATCGGAGCTAATTCATTAATAACATTAGCTATCCAAAGGTTTTGACCTAACCTTGTCCATGGCAATTACACAAATTACT
The DNA here is from genome assembly GCF_018492685.1 of Alosa sapidissima. Lineage (NCBI taxonomy): Eukaryota > Metazoa > Chordata > Actinopteri > Clupeiformes > Clupeidae > Alosa > Alosa sapidissima. The sequence goes on along the minus strand of NC_055977.1, from coordinate 8,211,130 downwards.
AAATTGCCTCACCTGCAATTAAGCAGGCCAATTATTACAATGTGCGCAACGCCAATCACAGAGGAGATGGCTTTTTCACCCAGCGCAGATGCCATGGCAGTCAAAGTTTGCCCCCTGCTGCAGAACTTTTTAACAGATTTAACATGAAGTGCTTGGCGCCGTCTCGAGACGTGGTTTTTGCATTATAAATATTAGATGGGCTCTCAAACATGGCTCTAATACACGACATAATCAGACGCCTGAGATGTTCGCTTACCATTTTGGTATGCTGTATTCTGTCCATGGTTTTAGTTGCAGATATAATGCCAGTATAACACTTTCAGAATAACATTACATTGGCAGGCATCCTAACAGGATATGTGAGCTGCCAGCAAGCATGCAAGGTCATTAACAGTGAGACTGTCCTTGGCCATGTTTAGTGGAGTTGATGAACTGATGTGTTATTTAGAGTAAAACTGTCTTCCATGTGGTGCTAATTCTTTTCTCCATTCCCATCCTTCCTTGTCAGGTGACTGAGATCTGAGTTGCTGGCCTGTTTAGTGGAGGAAACGCGACTCGCTCCTCACCTTGTACACACACACACACACACACACACAAACACACACACATATATATACACACATGCTAACTGACATACAAGCGCACACACGCACACAGGTGAAGTCTGTGGAGAACTACTATTACAAGAAAGACTACCAAGTTTAAGTTTGGGCCGTATTAACGCAAAGGGAACTCTTGGAGTTTTGGACTACTGTATCCCAGGATTGTCTCTGTTTTTGAAGCATCAGGAATTTTTGGTATCAGGAAATCCACTTGCAGCATGTCTGCTTGAAAGGAGACGATTCACAAATTCACCAATTCATTGTCAATACAAAAGAGGAATAAACAAAGAAAATCCTTTGCAGTTTTTGAAAAGTTTTGAAAAGCAGGAAAAGACTCTATAACCAAGAGAGAGCAACAGCTGTTTTGATGAACTAGCTTTATTTTTTTGGAAAACAGACTGAGGAAAAAGAGAGATTGAACTGTTTGAGACAAGAACGTGAATATTTTTCAGACTCTCTCTTCAGTATTGCCTTAGCTGTTCTATTGCAGGATTTGTACTTTTGTGAAACTTGTCTACATATAATTTTCTATATTGTGGTCAGGTCTTCTATATTTATGCATATAAATGCTCATTTCTCTTCTTTTGGAAGAGCTGGAGTGAAACTTATTTTTCATGACGTCAGTTGCTCTTATTGAAAGAGTCTACACTGTACGTCCACTTGTCTATATGTAAATACTAAAGACACTTCTAAGTAAGTTCGGATTTAAGAAATAGAGTGCATTATAAATGCTTTATTAGCTTTTTTTGGTATTAATACTCCACAAAGGGCATTGGAACCTTACAGAGAGAACAAAAAAAACTTTAAGACAAAGGAGTGAACTGAAAAAAAAAAAAAAAAAGAAGGATTACAAAAGAAATGGCAACAGCAAGAACAGAAAGCATGGGCCCTGTGGTGATGGGTCTGAACAAGCAGAACGGGCAGCTACGAGGACAGACCAAACCTGTCTCCCAGTCAGGACCCCATGCTGTGAGCACGCCGCCTGGAAAGATGCCAGCGGGAGGAGGTGCCCAGAAACCAGGGGGTGGCACCCAGGAAGGCGGCATTAGGTGGGTCCCTCCCGCACACTTGTTACCCCCACTGCTTAGGTTACTGTTTATCATTAGGCACCTAAAGCTTTGCGTTTGTGAAGCGTATGTTGCAACAATTTAGCTTCCACTACTGTCAGTGGAACTGGCTACACCAGACGTGATGGCGATGCATACATTTGAAAAAGATTAGACCAATCATTTAAAACAATTTCTATACTCCATTAACCGAATGCTTTAGTTATGCACTTGGTGTAACCTGCCTGTAACCTCAAATATTAATGGTTTTGATCTGACAACAAGTGATCATGCCAGCTCTATCTAAAAAGAAAACTTAAATCTGTGCACAGTGCTGATGTTTGGCATGTCTGCCTTGTTTTGTTTCAAATTAGGTTTGGTGATGACTGGAAGAAGAGCTTACTGCTCCCCCCCAAAGACACTCGGGTCAGAACATCTGTAAGTATATGTTTTTTTGCAGACCTGAACGGGGGTCCGTATCCCGAAAAGTAAGTTGCTAACTACGATGCATCTTCCCTGGTAGCGTCACTGCCAAATGTGAGTTGACCATATTTGAGTCGTGCGTAAACTATACAGAAATACGGCGTCATTCGGTTGTATTTCGGTCACATTTTAGTAAGAGCTAACGAATATGCTCTTATTTTTTAATTTTCCTAAATTAAAAACATGATGTGTGACAAAATGAAGTCTATATCGCTTAAGTGTTTGTGCATGCGCAACTCAAATCTATGGACTCACTTTTGGCACTGACACTACCAAGGTAGTTGCTATCGAAGTTAACAACTATGCTTTTGGGCAACAGACCCCGGAGCAGTATTATTGTTATTGCTACTTATCACTTAGACATTTATGGGCTGAACATTTTTTTAAAAAATTTTTTTTTTTTTAAATCCCTCCTCCTGTCCTCCCAGGATGTGACTTCGACCAAGGGGAATGAGTTTGAAGACTACTGCCTGAAGCGGGAGCTTCTGATGGGGATATTTGAAATGGGCTGGGAGAAGCCCTCCCCCATTCAGGTAACCAACCATTCACAGGGCTGAATCCTCTACACTTTATGGTTGTTATGGTTATTGTGTTTAGCAGAGACACTTTTGTCCAAAATGACATGAAGAATATGAACATTACAGTAGTTAAAATTAACAGTAGATAATAATAATAATAATAATGTCAATACAATATCAATAATGAAAATAAACAATAGTTTCAAATGAAGTTGAAAAGTCTACGCTAAGCACAATAATAATAGTAATAATGGGAACTATCAATAATATGAATATATGAAAATTAGTTTTACAGTGACATATGTTTATAGTTGTCAAACACGGTGGTCAATATCAATGGGAACATGGCCAGAGCCACAACACATAGGAACATAGACCTCTGAAGTTCGCCTACAAAAAAGAACCAAAACGGCCATCTTTGCCCGTATAAGGAGATCCGGTTGTTAATTAAAGCTAACTACTTATGGCAAGTTGCATTGCAAGTTAGCTCTGGGGTAGCAAAAATCTAAGTGTGCCGCCTTCACTTACCGGAGATCACAGTATCCACTCGAAGGCAGAGGACAAAAGTGTGTTCAGGAAAACGTCTGCATTTCAGACTTTTTCATCCCCACGAGAGTTTAACAGGTACGATAATATAAAATCCCCATGTTATTTTCCCATAGGAAAAATCACCAGATACCGGTTGTCAAAGATGCCAGCTTTTTTGTAGGCAAACTTCAGAGGGCTATTGCCCAGCAACGTTACTCAAAAAGTTGCCTTGTGTATCATCAGCTTAACTTCTTTGAGAGTTTCTGATGCCTTCAGGCACAGAAATGTTCCATGCTTTAAGTCCTGCAGTCAGCTCGCCACTCATTGGCCATAACATCTCAACTCCCAAACCTGTTGCACTCCTCAAGACTTATACTCCCTACCATTGTTGTGTATTGTCCATGTCCAAACTGTGACATGTTTATAAACTATCAAGCAATGGTTTTCAATGACACATTTTTGTAACTTGAGTCGCATTTATTAAACTGACCTCCAGTTGTGTCGGTGTCCCCTTTTCAGGAGGAGAGCATCCCTATCGCCCTCTCTGGCCGTGACATTCTTGCGAGGGCCAAAAACGGGACTGGAAAAAGTGGGGCCTATCTCATTCCCCTGCTGGAGAGGATAGACCTGAAGAAAGACCACATCCAGGGTAAGGGCTTGCTTCACATAGCGTCTTCCTTTTTTTTTTTTTTTTTCACGGTCAGTACGATAAAAAATGAAAACAATGAGTTTTACCTTGCTCGAGTAGCTACATCCAGCATCTAAAGTAGCCAGGCAGCTACAGCGCTTCACGGGAGCATATTCGTTGTTAGGCACAACCCCCCCCCCTTAGCTGTTCTAAAATCAGTGTAACCTACGGACGGCTTATTGCTTTTCTAGCGGTTACTACATATATACATATATCTGGTAAGATTTCACGGTTACTACATTCACAGTTACTACATTCATACTAGATTTCATAACGGATACTACATCTATCAGGTAAGATTTCATGATATAAAGGCACAGCAATGAGAAATGTTACGATTTATTCATAGATAATCATTCTTCCGCCAAGAAATATTTTTTCTTCTATCAAAATGGTTGCCAAGCAACATCGAGACGCAGCTACTCCCAACTTCTGTATCAAGTTGTGGTAGCGCAGTAATATAGAACGAAATGCGGTCAAGGTGTATGTTTGTGCTGAATTTTACAACGGCATCGAACACGATTCAGCCAATCATCATCAAGGACAGGAATGATCCCTGCAATTGCATCCTTACATTTCGATACATAAGGTTTCAAAATTCGGGCTGGGATAAACGATTGTTTTTTTAAACGATTAATCTAGCGATTATTTTTTCGATGCATCGATTAATCTAATGTTTTTTTTGTTTTTTTTTTTCAGTTCGATTCGATTTCGATTATTGATTCTCACCATTAATTGACTAATGGCAATTTATACTAAATAGTTGATTTATAAAGCTGAATGAAAAAACATGAATTCCTTAAAATTGCAATATCTGTTTATTGCTCTTAAAATTCCAAAATAAAAGACTATACAAGTGGAAAGTAATGCATTCTTCTAATGCAGTCAGAGGTAGCAGTCAATAAAGTTCAGTAGTGTATAGGTCTAATTGAGTGCCTGTCACTTTAAGACGTTCGTGAGGGAACCCTTGCAATTAACTAACACAGTTAAAAGGCTGCTGATGTGTGGATGCAATTCATAACGTAGTTCAAATAACAGTTTGTACTTCTCCTTGGTACAAGCACTTTTGAGTCTTGGAAAACACTTTTCCATTTACATCGGGATTTTGCAAACATTCAGTGTTAGAGTCAATAAAATGAGCCCTGCATGAGTAACGAAATTGACAAGTAACTGTAAGTAAGCATGCTAAACTCGACATCAAACAGTATTCTAACGTTAGCGTTTAGATACTGCTTGATTGCATAACTTAACTTAGTACTAAACCATGTTGTGATAAGACTCTTAGCAGAGTTAACTTTAATGCAGCAGTTTATAACAAATTTGCGCAGCATGGTCACGATGCTAAGCGGATTTAATAGCAATTTAGCCCGCCTTGTTCTATGCAATGCTTCTATGTGGCAACAACAATCGTGAATATTTTGTTAAATGCACATGCAGAGGAGGGGCAGCGGGCTCGTTACTAGAGAGAGTGGGCGGGGCAAGGAAAGGCTGCGTGCGTAAAAAGTGCAGCTCAATGAAAGGGTTTTATCTTATCTTTAAATATTTTAAATAATACAACATAGAATATCAATGTGTGACGGATTTCGTGCGCCCTGCCACAGATTAGTCAATGTATGGGAAACACTGAAGGTGTAAAATTACAAATATTTGGCGGCACACGTTATGCTTGACGAATCGACACGAATATTTGGCGTCATCGATTACGTCGACGCGTTGTCCCAGCCCTACAATTGGTCCCAAAGCAGTTACATAGTAAAGTAAAAAAATCTACTATCAGTGCCCCTCACAGTGTAGGCCTAACTAAGAGGGCAAACATCGTTAATACCTCAGGAAAACATGCACTGTTGGTCATGTCACAATGTAACTTTTACATTTATTCATTTAGCATGTTTTTATCCAAAGTAACTTACAGAATAAGAAATAACATTAGTAATAACGTCGGGATCACATCAGCCAGCGGCAGCGGCAAACGTAGCGCAACGCTCAGACCATAATAAGTTGTATCTCGTTCCTAAGCAACACAAACGGTTTGTCAATTGAATACGCTCGCGTTGCGCTTTGAAAGTTGAACCAAGTTCAACGCTCAGGTTGTTCAACGCTAGCGTTACGCCAGCCTTGCCACTTTTCCGTTGCCGGACCATAGAGAACAATAGGAAACCTGCCACTGGCTAATGTGATCCCCGCCTAAGAGTGCAGACATAAGTACTAGTCATGTGGTAGAAGATGGTAGAGGAGGGATGAAGGGGAAGTGCATGGTAAGTGTTACGGCTCCCACACAGTTGAATTCCGTCAACGCATGCCATTGGGTGTTCTCGACGGTGGCTATGCAAATTACTTGGAAGTATAACCGTAATTTGATTGGCTGGTGCCTTCTTCTGTTCTATACAACAGGGGTTTTGCATACCCTCAGAGAACGTCTAATTTAGTGTTGCATGGTGCGCCAATACTACAAGTATTGCAATAGCCTGAAAAAAGTTATTTTTATTAGCATTTTTATAGTACATTTTATTAGTATCGATACTTTTAAGAATGACCCGTGTTCTTTTGAAGTAACCTTCGTGTGCACAAGGCATGCTTCTAGTGCCTCCTCCCCTAGCCTGTGGCTGTGCGTCTTTTCTCCTCACACACATATGAGCAGCTGTCGTGCCATAAACAGCGAGACATGGCTGCTAGTTTCAGTGATTCTGTGGTAACACATAATAATAGGCTAATATCAAATTGATTTGCTCGCTTACACCTCAAGTTTGTGTTGCTAACCTACCTAGGCTATGAGATTTAGGTAATTTAGGTCTACTATTGGGTTTAATGTCATTTAGAAATAAGCTACAACCTTGGCAGACTTTTACATCTGTAGAGAGCTCCTTGCCAACTAATCCCGCTAGCTCAAATCTTGTCTGTTATTCGTGTTGTGCTCACTAAAATCATTAATGATCATTGCAAGACACTTATCTCTTCTATGATCCCAGAAAGATTTTCTTCAACTTGTTAGTTTTTTTTGAACATCTATTTTATCTAATAACATAGAAAACATAATGAATTGCATCCACATATCCTTATCCACTATGTGCCACTATTATTATTTACATGTAAAAATCAATATGAAGTATTCAAATTACTAAAGATGTTTAGCGACTAGCTTTTTAGTAATTATGCAGGTTATAATACTATACATTATTAACAAAAATATACACTTTATATGAATTCCAAAATGTATGAAATGGAAACATATGACATAAGCCATAATTTTCCATATGTGTTGACATGAAATGAAATAGAAACATATGACAACACATCATTTTCCGTTTGTGTGTGTGTGGAGAGAGTCAAGCAGAATCTAGGATGGCCACTGGTGTGAATGATCACACTATATTAAATATTACTGATGACGTCAAGGTGGTGGGGGCCCCCAAATCAAATACATGTTTTAAGAAGTCTCAAAGAAGTATCGAAATCCCAATTCTTGACTTGGTATCGAAACAATAATTTTGGTATTGTGACCAGTCTAGTCAAATTTCTTGGGACTGTGCAAATACTTGTCTCACCGGTGGCTATGAGTCAACATAATCAGTTGATAGGAGAGACCTTTTAATAGTCTTTATTGGGAAATTGATCTGGTGTTTTACGACCGCATAATGTGTACGATGCAGGTCTTAATTTTCATTTAAGTGGTCTTAAAAAGGTCTTAAGGTCCTAAATTTGGGGTGGTCAAACCTGGGGAAACTCTGAATCCGTTGGCTCTGGTGAAAGCTTTCTGCATCCATATTGAATGCATATTCAAATATCGATCTCAGAATGTTATTAATTGATCTCGTATAATTTTTTCTTTTCTTTTTTAAATATAGACTCCACCTCTTGTATTTATGTTCATAATTTCTCTAGTCCGTTGATGTATGCTCTGCACTGTAAATGTTTTGACCAACCAATCTGTAAATTCTACAAATTTCCTGTATTTATAGTAATAGATTGAGTAGATCAATTTGCGTCATCCAGTCACGCATGGTCTTGTGGTTGTATTTCTCAGGTGGTCTAATGTATATGTGTGTGTGTGTGTGTGTCCCCTTGTTCTCTTCCTTTAGCCGTTGTGATGGTTCCCACTCGAGAGCTGGCCCTTCAGGTCAGCCAGATCTCCATACAGATCAGCAAGCACCTGGGCGGAGTCAAAGTCATGGCAACCACCGGCGGAACCAACCTGCGCGATGACATCATGCGCCTGGATGAGATTGGTAATATACCAAACCTGTAATGATTACTCTTGAGTTGCTCTCATATCAGTGATGCTGTTAAGAGATCTGTGCATCAGATGTGAAATGTAGCTATTTGTTGTTGCTTGCTGCTTAAATGTTGCTCTGCCCTATGTTATCCCTGTACAGTTCATGTCGTCATCGCAACACCAGGGAGAATTCTGGACTTGATTAAAAAGGGTGTGGCCAAAGTGGATAGAGTTCAGATGATGGTCATGGATGAAGTGAGTGGTAGTCTTCTGCACTTACCAACTAGTATGTGTTCACTAAAGTTACTGAAAAAGTGAAAATAAGTTCATGTAACAGGAAATTTAGTCATGTTCTTTATTCATGCCACAAACATGCGTTTCCGCAAGCTTTCTGTAATCATACTGTTACGGGCTTCTGTCCCCTGCACTTTAAGCTTTGGGAGTGCATTTCTGTGCATATTTGTATCTGAAATTGCATTAAGCCATGGCACTCTAATGTTTGTTTCATGACCGTGTCAACCTTCAGCTATGGTTTTGCCACACATTAACATGCCTGGAAACAATGCAATGCAACTTCTGCTGGAAAGATTGAAAAACAATGTTTCTTGGCTTTATTCTCTGATGAACGCCATATGGCCAAAACATTGGCATACCTTCCACCCTTTTCCCCCATTCTCAAACTACATTCACAGAATGTCTGACATTTCTTGCAAAATAAAACACTCGCCTCAAAAGTTTTACTTGTGCTCAGAACCAAACGGTGTCAGAGTACCGATCCAGCGTATGATTGAAGTGTTTCCTTTTTTTTTTTTTTTCTCTCTCTCTTCTAGGCAGATAAACTGCTCTCTCAGGACTTTGTGGTGCTCATAGAGGATATCATCAGCTTCCTGGACAAGAAACGGCAGATTCTGCTGTATTCCGCAACCTTCCCCATCAGTGTACAGAAGTTCATGGTGAGAGACCTGCTGGTGTGTGTGTGTGTGTGTGAGAGAGAGAGAGAGAGTGGGAGAGAGAATTTGTTGAGGTTGAATATTTAGAAGTATTTTTCCAAGTTCGTTGTCATGGTGGCTCTTCTAAATTGTATCCGTGTCTCATTCAACAGAGCAAGCACCTGCAAAAACCTTATGAAATCAACCTGATGGAAGAGCTCACTCTAAAGGGTATCACCCAGTTTTATGCCTATGTCACGGAGAGGCAGAAAGTCCACTGTCTCAACACTCTCTTCTCCAGGGTAGGTCATGGTGGGCCAACCCATTAAATCTTATTTTCTACTCCCCATGTTGACTCCCTCCCACCCTCCATAGTAACTTGCATCTCCTTTTTTCTTCAAACATAATAACCTTTGCCGTGTGTCTTGTTTTCCTTTCACAGCTGCAGATCAATCAGTCCATCATCTTCTGCAACTCTACCCAGAGGGTCGAGCTGCTTGCCAAAAAGATCACCCAGCTGGGCTACTCCTGCTTCTACATCCATGCCAAGATGATGCAGGTTTGGCATCAACAGTATTGTGTATTATAACACGCCTGTATTGCCATAACAGACTCAAGTTGGGTCATGTGGAGACCGAACCACCTCAGCCCTGTCTTGTAAACATAAAACCATTTACGCATCCATCATTACATATATATTAATTTAATCCAAAGCGACTTGCAGAATGAGGAATAGCATTCAAGCTACAGCGCTGCTAAATGTAAATGTTACATGTTCGCTAAATGCTAATCTTCACTCTCTCCACAGGAGTACAGAAACCGTGTGTTCCATGACTTTAGGAATGGGCTCTGTAGGAACCTGGTGTGCACTGGTGAGCTAAATCTGTCATTTATTCTGAAGACCCATTATTGCAAGGCTTATGTCATGTCTGTGAGGCAATGGCCTGGGATCTTCAAAATGGTAACAAGTGTTGCTGTCTCTGTGTGTGTGCTAGACCTGTTCACCAGAGGAATTGACATTCAGGCAGTGAACGTGGTCATCAACTTCGACTTCCCGAAGAATGCAGAAACATACCTGCACCGCATTGGTCGATCAGGTGGGTAAAACGCATCATAGCTTACAGGAAGGACGCATACCATACCCTTATATATAAGTCCCAATAAGCAGCCCTATTTTGTCATGGCATGTCATGGCTCTCAGTAGCCTAGTTCTTATTGAGCCTTTAAGGTGTATCGTCACATCGGTGTGACGGGAATGTTGGAAAATGAATGTTCTAAAGAATATCTGGGTTCATTGAATTCAACATAGACTTTTAGAACCTTGAATTGTTGCGGAACGGAATCTTATGTTAAAATGTTCAAAAACCTTAACCTTGCATTTTTTTCTCATTACTTCTCTGTCGCCACCTCCGTCTCTAGGCCGCTTTGGGCACCTGGGTCTGGCCATCAACCTGATCACGTCTGAGGACCGCTTCAACCTGAAGGGCATCGAGGAGCAGTTGGTGACCGACATCAAGCCCATCCCCGGCACCATTGACAAGAGTCTGTACGTGGCGGAGTACCACTCTGTCTCACCAGGCGGCGAGGAGGAGGAGGAGTCGAGACGTCCTGTGGCCACGCCCAGCCAGCCCTAAAGCAAAGCAATGATTGGCAGGTGAGAGTGGTTGTCTTGGCGACGGCGTTTAAGTCTCCCATCTGAGTGTTTAGTAAGTGTGTGATCGTCATGTCACTTCTGGGCAGGATTGTGGATTTTAATGTGTAATGGTATTACATACAGAACTATACATTATAACATTTTGTTCCTTGAATCCTTAATCTGGCTGTCCCTAAGTTAGTTATGTAATTATGCTGGTTTCATGTGTCTGTGTGTAGCAGTGATATGAAGTGGAAAGTGAGCCTGGACTAACGATTCTCTTGTTCTTTTCTGTCCCTGCAGGACCACAGGCTTTGGGCTCACTGGCTTTTGCACAGACGTTTGCTTTTGCACAAAGTTCTTCACACTCCTCTATTAACTCCTTTTTTCCCCTTTTCTTTATTTCTTTCTTTTTTCCCCCCCTTGGCTTGTTCCCTTCATTCTTTCGTACCCTCAATTTTTCCATTGCCGTGCCAGATTACGTGAAACATTTCATTCTTGTGCACAAAACTGAGTCATGCAACTCTGGCCCTTTATTTTTTTTCCTTTCCTTTTCTAACCTTAAACATTCCAGAGTCCTTGAGTGACTTGCAATAAATAAACAGGACTGAGGGCCTGCAGGATGAGGTAGATCACAAGCGTGAGAACGTCATTGACGTGACCAGAGCTGGCTGTTGCTCTTTCTTATATAGCATTTGGTTTGGAAAAGAGAAGAAGAAAACATACTGATTTCTGAGGCGGTTTTAGGAAATGGAGACGTGGTTCCACCTTCATACACACAACATGCATGAGTGTGCACACTGGTGCGCACAACACACATTTCTTTTTGTTTGTTTTGGTGTGTGTCCTTTTAAAGAAGCACACATTGTATACACACACATGCCCTGTCACTTAAGTGCCTTAATTTCTGACAGGCCAACTGTAGACGTTGAGATGTTGACGGAAAGAAAAGCTGACTATCCTAGCTAGCATCTTTGTGATGCCCAGAGTTTAGAAGTCTAACCAAGGCAGAACAGTTAAACCTGCTGTGTTCTGTTGAGAGGAATCCCCTTATGATGTGACACTCTGTGTACTGGCAGCCAATTGGCTTCAAGTTTTAAGTCACACCAAGATCCAAGGGCATCGAAACAATTTTGTTTGGGCTGAAAATAGGTAGAAAGCACAAAAGCTTATGGTGCTTTTTTCTTTTAAAGTGAGACCTCATTCTTTTTTTTTTCTATTAGAGGAGTTCTAAAAGGATCCACTATAAATGTGACTCGGTAGATTATCTTTAAGCACCTATTTGCAAGACTCGTCGGTAATTATAATTAATGCAAGGTGATGAGTACTTCCTTTTTTTGTTCTGAATTGGCGCAGGGTAATGCGTGACTGGGTGAGGCTTTGGCCTTTTCATATTGCCATTTTGAGCTCTGAAGGACCTGTCTATGTCTGTTCTCACAGTTAACTATGCATTTGGCTGTCGACTCAGCTCCATGCTTCATTAATCTACGATGCATAACGGCAACACAGTCACACACACAAATCAGCCCGTCCCTGCTCTTCAATGTCCTCCTTTAGAAACATGGCAATAATAATAATAATAATAATAATAACTCAAGCCTGCTAGCATGATTTCCTGCATTTTGAGTTCTTTCTTCCTGCTTTTGTGAGATCAGTTTCATCATGGAAATGGCAAAGAAACGTACATGACATTTTTTTTATCGACCGCAGTTCAGTTGACTTGTACCAGGCACGTGTGACTTTCTGGCCTGATGCGTGGGCTTGGATCTTGTGACCTTGCAGGCTTTTATGTATTTTTATGCAGCGGAGTGCTTTGCATGCTAGAGTAGAACTTTTGCAGGGCCTGTCAGTCATTGCATGAAGTTTAGCTTCACAAGTGGAGTTCCACCCCACACACAGCTGTCAACCAGTCAATGAGGGTAAGGTTTTATGCTGTCAGTCAGCTAATTGGCATCATGCTTCTGGTCAGGCTCCTGCGGTGATTAGAGGCGATTGGTCAGAGGAGGCTCGTGCTAAGGCAGTTGCTGTTGCTGTTTGAAATAAGAGCCGCCTGCCTCAGTTTTGTGCACAAAAATGGCTTGATTTTTGTTTGCTGAAAAAAAAATCAAAAATCTCCCCTTACTTTAAAAAAAAAAAATCCATTTATTTTATCATGCAGCTCATTTTCTCTTCTTTTTGTTCTAACTGGCAAATGGGTGAATGTATTACAATAGTTTTGCGAGTATTCTGGCGTTTCCATGATTCACAGAAAGCTATAAGAAGGTCCTCTGTGTCCCCAAGCTTATAAACCCCCACTCTAGACCCTGTGGCACTGTTGAACAGCTCATATCTCAACAAACATGGTCACATGCTAAAATGTTAACAATTATGTTGTTGCAGTTTGTCCTCTTTTTTTTTTTCTTATTTCTTTTTACTAAGCAGGTAATGTGGCTGGGGTCTTAAAGATTTTTTCTTTGTGTGTGTTTTTGTCTTCGTTTTCTGGAACATCTGTCCCTTTTCTTTCCCCCCTCTCTGTGTGTCCAGCTTTGCACTTCATTTTCCTGACCTGTTCCCTCTGTAGTGTGTGTCCTGGCCTGTTCTCTCTGTGGTGTATGTCTTGGCCTGTCTAACGGGCTCTTTGCCCGACACACTCACTGGAGGCTGGTTTTTGCGCTCTTCTCTGAAGCATAAACTGTAGCATCTTCTAACTGGCAGCTGTGACGTTGTACTTTTTAAGTTTGGTCTTTTTCCCTGCTGCAGATAAATGTAGCGGGAGGGGTGGGGGGGGCGGGAGGTTTTTTTTTTTATTTTATTTAATTTTTTTCAGGAAGGGGGAGGGGGACATGACATTAAGTGGAATGTCATTTTCTTGATTGGGCTGGGTAATGATGTATTTTGCCAAAAGTGGATGAAGGGGTGAACTAAATGGGATGGGTGGGGGGTGGGTAGGTATTCATGGGAGTCGGAGTGTGTGTGTGTGGGGGGGGGGGGGGGATTGCTTGAGCCAAGTATGTGTGTTTTTGGGGGGTGGGGGGGTGGGATGGTTGCTTGAGCCAAGTATGAGTGTGGGTGGGATTGGGGATTGATCATAGATCGGTTGGGGATTGGGGTGATTTGGTGATGGGAATAGTGAGACTCCTCTGGTTTTGTGATTGGGTAGTGTAAGGGATCTTTTGAAAGCAGCCCTTCGCCCTGGTTTGTGTCACCAGTTGTCTGATCTTGGCACTGAGAGTCTCTCCAGAGTATAAATGGGCCTATCCTAGGCTGCCCAAAGTCAACAGCTCTTCATCGGTACTTGTGAAGTATTTCGGTAAACATTCGGAACAGTTCAGGCAAGAATAATTCTAAAAAACTTTAAGGAAAGGGTGGCAACCGGTGTCCTTGTTCTTTCTTTAACCAAATGCCCATTGCCCTGTGCCCTCACCTACCTAAACCAGGGTTTAGATTTAAAAATCTATGTCTGAAGGGGGGGGGGGGGGGGGTGGGGGATCGTCATCTGGTGGTTTAGGGCCTGTAAATGATTATCTTTGTTTACAGAGTGTTTGGCGTTTACAGGAGTGAGCTGTTAAGCCTGGATGTAGGGACGTCCATGTTGGGGTTTTGAAAAGCTGATTTTCAAGACTAATTATGAAAACCAAAAAGTATGAATGTATAACATGGACGTGTGTATGAGTATAAAATGGAACGCATAAGTGCGAGTGAAGACTGCTGTGTGTGTGGGTGTGTCTGTGTGTGGGTGTGTCTGTGTGTGTGTGGGTGGGAATCAAAAACCAAGAATCTGTGAAAGAATGCTGAATCTTTTCCTACAAAGATGGGCTATGTTGTGAGTGACAAACTGCGTGTGTGTGTGTGTCTGTAGTGATCAACTGAGTGTGTGAGACTCTTGCCTGAGCTGGTATGTTTGGCTGTGGCAAACAGTTGTGTTTGTGTGTGTGTGTATGTGTGTCCACCTGTGTGGGAGTGAGTGTGTGAGCGCAGGCGTTGTGTGACTTTGGTGTTTACGCGCCCTGAGTAGAATCAAAACAATTTCAAACATGATTTAGTTTCAACCCCCAGTTATCCAGTAAACAACCAGAACTACATTAAGCCCAGATCAAACCGTTCCCAAGACCTCAATTGGATCAAGGCTTTAGGATTTCTCAGATGTAATGGTGGACCCATTTTCCAAACCAATGTTAAGATCCTAAAAATTTTGAATTAAGTGAATCCCCCCCACTGCAAATTTTTTTTTTGGAATAATGGTTTGTTACGCTTAACATTGAATTGAATAAATGTGTGAACAATTCTTTTTGTGTTGAAATCCTACATGCAACTGTCATTAAATTGGAGTATTTGAAAGACATGGGATCTGTTGTAAGTGAACTTGAGAACTACTTTTTCTTTGAAATTGAAATGCAAATGTCATTAAATTGGAATTCTCAATGACATAAGAACTGTTGTATGTCTATGTATAACAGTATAAGAAAAAACATGGGGGGGGGGGGAGATTCAGTTCTTTTCCAACTTTTTTTTTCTCATTTTCGGTGTAGTTTTTAAGTGGAAATGGTTACGTTTCGGTGGCAGTTTTTGTTTGTTTTGTTTTCGTTTCTATTATTTTCTGTTCCTTTCTCAAATCTGAAACTTAAGCCCGAATGTTAATGAGAATTGTTAAGCCTGAATGTTAAATGAGAGAGGTAGAACCTTCTTCACACGGCCAGTTTTACCAGCTCAGTATTATCTTTTCGTCTTCTCCATAGAGAATAATATGGCTTCTGTCAGAGGCCCCGTTCCGAGCACCACTGTTTGGGATGGATAAATCTTGTCAGAGCAAAATTACCCAAACCTTTTAAATACTTTAAATTCCGAAGCCCCAGATGCCATTTTGAATTTTTGCATTTTGATTGGTATAAAAAGCAGTTTTGTATTTGTTTTCCCCCTTTATGGTCATGTCAACATCACCTTTATGCAGCCTCTGTTAATTCCTATGTTACTTTTCTACCTCTCTCATTGAAATGAACTGTGTTCTTAACAAAACATACAGAGGGTTATCTGGCTAAATAAATAAAAACAATTGACTACAACTCTTGCTTGTGCCTTCTTGTCTTATTATTAAATGTATGGGGTCAGCAAAGCCTCCATTGGATATGTGGACTGCACCTTTGACAACTTCTCTGTGTTTTAACTACAAATGTCTGTTAAGATTTTGGTTGTTCAGCTGGTTACTTGCTGCATATGATTAATATTTGCTAGAATTGGGCTAAATTATATAAGACGTGGGCTGTTGCCACTGCCTCAATCATATGGGAGGTCCTGTGACCTTCAGGAAGAGTGTCCCCCCTCTGGCAAACCCAAACCAAAAATCCTTCGACGCTTCAACCAAGCTGTCTTGGTGACGTTTTTTGTCACCCAATCAGCAGACGCAAGACTATTTTGACCCGCCTCCTTGAAATTCTTTCGCAAACTCGGTTCATTTTTCACCTCCAGCATGTGAGAGCTATGGTCAAGACACGCCTTCATCTCTGAAATCTGCGCCCATGCTTGCACACAACAGAGATTGACAGGCGAAGACGCGATACATTGTTCATCTGTCTCTTTCCCATCCAATCCAAAGGCCACATTTCCCAAGAAGGCGGTTCCTCTGTTAAACTCATGCTGGTTGTAGGATTTCTTCGTTGGTGCTGCCGGGTGTTGTATCGTCCTTCTGTCCTGAGTCACAACGTGAGTATCAATCTTATATCACGAGGTTAGTATGAACATGGCTGTTAAATTAAAAAAACAGCCATGGTCATAAGTCAAAGTTCTGATGATATCTAAGATGGAGGTGCCTGCTTCATATCCTTCCTCTTACGATTGATGTTATTTATAAGCTAAGATAGCTAGCTGGTTAGCTAGCTAATTCATTGGTCATGGCTTGCTAACGTTACCTACCCTCGGATAGGTGATACCTAGCAGGAAGCTAGCTGGCTACATTTGGCATGCCTCGTTTATGTATAAATGACTTTAATGGCCATCGTTTCTAGTCACGTTTGTTTGGTTAGGTAGCTGCCATTAAGAGCACCTTTATGGCAGTGAAGGTTGGCCTTTTCACCGTCCACAGCCACACCGATTTACAGTGTCCAGCTTCATAGCTAATCATTATCCTGAATGAAAAGACTGTCTGAGCTATGCTCATGAACATTTCTACGTTTCCTTGCGAGTTTTAAATGTTCTCCCTCTGACTATCCCGTTTTATTGATTCATTCAATGCATTCCTTCGTTCATTATCCTGTCCAGTGCCCTTCTAGTTCCCTGCGCTCTCACGGTGACATTCATTCATTCATTCTTTGTTTCCTCCTCTATCTCTCAGCATGGGCAGTGTTTTGGCTGCCAGTTCCCCAAGCCCTCCAGTCGGTGGCACCCCTGGCGGGGCAGGTCTTGTGTCTGTGCCCGCGGGCTTCACCATGCCCCCTGTGTCACCGGTTTCGCCCACTGGGGCGCCCACAGACCAGGCCGCCGACGGTGAACCACCGCTGCCCAATCCTGGAGCCTTTGAGGAATGCCACCGCAAGTGCAAAGGTGAGAACAAGGCAACAATTGGTCCTCTTGAGCATCCATTTTAAACAGTATGGTGACCAGGCAGTGGCTAGTGTCACATGTTTTTCGCCCAGTCAAATTTGCAGACCTGTGCTATTTGTTTCCACCAACTTGTGCCATCATGCTTCTTTGTAATTATGTTTTTTTCAGTTCAAATCTCCTGGTAGTCTTATTCTTTAGTTGCTGTCCAGTGAAAGTGAGCAAATCCTCTGCTTGTACACCTTATACGAGTACGGTCTTGTGTGAAAGGATCTGATGTGATATCTCATTCATTATTTGGGAGCACATGATAGTCCAGTGTCACTGGCACCAGTGCTAATGATTTTCTAGTGGGCTTGTGGAATCGCTGTGCTCTGTGATGAGAATATAGTATATATTCCATTCTATAGAATATAGACCATTGGATCTGGTTATGTTTCAAATAGAAAACATTGCAGGCAATTGTAAAATTTGGCAGTTTAGTTACTAGTGACAGTTTAGCTCACAAGCCTATTTTGTCAGACAT
>NC_055977.1:8075957-8188457 GCF_018492685.1 Alosa sapidissima | reverse complement strand
TTCCTGTTTTTTTTTTGTTGTATTGTTGAATCTGTAATGAGCATCAGGGCTTGGTAAAGTTCTACTGGTAGTTTGTTGGGTCAGGCTGTGATAATGTACGTTTTTTTTTTTTTTTTCCCAACTTATTATTTTTAGCTTTTTTTTTTAATTTTTTTTTTTTCATCATGGCAAATATATATGACATTATACATAAATATGTATAAATATATATTACCTGTACATATCTGCTGGGGAACAAAGATAAATGCAGTTTCTTATCAAGTTTTTGGAGTTGGTGTGTGTGTGTGTGCGTGTTTGCACTTGTACATCCTTTTCTTGGATGATGTTGAACAGCAATGCAGCTTCCTTCTCCTGCCAATTCCTTGGCCAAGTGCCCAGCAGCACTAAATAAACCATGCTTGCCACATTTCCTGTGGAAACCAAACCAGCCATAAACTATATGGTTTTCATGGCAATGGCCTTTTATACAGATGAGGAACGTTTGTTGTTACATTAGTTTGCTGAGGAACACAACATGACTCACCTCAGGCAGAGGCCATTTAATGAGGAATGATTCCAAAGACTGAAAGAAGCCCCTTGGCAACGGTCACAGGGGTGGACATACTATGACAATGTGTACATCCACCAGCCACTGGTAGAGTTTTGGTCAAATTCACCAGTATTAAATTATTACTCTGTATCTGATCTTCCAGCCACTTTCATATTTTACCAGCATGTGGCTGGTGCTAATTTTCATTCCTTAGCACAGAGTCCGACATTCAATCAAGATGAGATCAAGCCATTTGTACTAGTTTGGTCTACCTAACAAATATAGCATGGCAGAACTAGACAAAATCAAAGCAGCAAGATTATTCTTTTAACAATGTTCCAATTGCTCCAATTACTTGCAATTGTTCCAATTACTCATGCTTCTCAGAGAGTACGGCTGAACTCCTAGACATCAGAGCAGCAAGATTTTTCTCTCAAAGCATGCTCCAGTTGCTCCAATGATTTCCAAATGTTCCAATTACTATTCGTGCGTGCATCCCAGAGAACTCCTAGACAAAATCGAAGCAATCAAAAACATCAATCATCTTTGGAAGCAGCCCCCCCCCAGAGAGACGCGAACCCTCTGATGAAGGACTCGGTGCTCTTGTGGATGTTCAGGGCCGTCTGGGCCAGCTGGCCGTGGAAGGTGTGTACCACGGGGATGGTGTTGAGCTGAATCTCCAGCAGGTTCTGGTCGATCTTGCGGCGCACCTCCAGCGTGTAGGCCTCGGCGTGGCTCTCGATGGCCACCACGCGGCGGCTCATCTCGTCCTCCAGCTGGCTTGCCAGACGCTCGGTCTGCTCGGAGATCTGCTCCCACATGCTCTCGCTTGTGTCCCGGGCCTCGCTCAGCAGGGACATCCCGAAGCGCACGGCTGTGTCCACACTCTCCGTAAGCTCATTCCTTAGTGGAGATAAGAATGCAGGTGACGGCTAAAGGTACAGACTACAGACCTGGCCTTGCTGAAGGTTATTACTAAAGCAAAAAACTACATAAAACAAACAATTGTACCATTGTTACAATTGTAAGGAGTGTCAAAACTGAGGTGATGAAAACCTCATGTGTTACTGCATAGCTAGAAAGAATGAATTATGAATTAGTGATATCGTGCGATTGAGTAGTAATAGTATAGTAAAGTTATGTAGTAATAGTAAAGATGCCTTTCATTGCTTTATAGCAAGATAGCCAGGGATGTAGTGGACGCAAAACACAGTTTATCCACCTCTGAAATTTCAGAAATAGAGTTTATCTACCTCTCAAAAGAGTATTATTCACCATTTGGAACTTTTAACATTAAAAAAAGCACACTGTATTATCCACATTCACAATATATACACTCATCAACACTCTAGGAATCATTTAATACCATTGGTATTGTTATAAACATTGGACAATAACCTCCACCATCATCAAACATGCTCTGAATGCCATAGTTTACCCACCTCTTATTTTACCACTACACCTCTGAAGATGGCAGAGTAGGTCACAACACATGCAACATTGGATTACACAATCAACTCTGTGTAAACATTGTAGAACTTCAGTCGCTGGTAACTTATCTTTCTGGTGTAAACACTTCTTGTGGTACTGTCTCTCCTACTCAAGTCATATGCTCAAACGTATCATGTATTTGATTTTTGTGTGTGTGTGTATGGGGGGGGTTGGTATGTGTGTATGTGTGTGTGTGTGTGTGGGGGGGGGTTGGTATGTGTGTGTGTGTGGGGGGGGGGGGGTTGGTATGTATGTATGTGTGTGGTGTGTGTGTGTGTGTGTGTGTGTGGGGGGGGGGGGTGGTATGTATGTATGTGTGTGGTGTGTGTGTGGGGGCGGGGGGGGGTGGTATGTATGTATGTGTGTGGTGTGTGTGTGGGGGCGGGCGGGGGGGGGGGTGGTATGTATGTATGTGTGTGGTGTGTGTGGGTGTGTGTGTGTGTGGGGGCGGGGGGGGGGGGGGTGGTATGTATGTATGTGTGTGGTGTGTGTGGGGGTGTGTGTGTGTGTGTGTGGGGGGGGGGGGTGGTATGTATGTATGTGTGTGGTGTGTGTGTGGGGGCGGGGGGGTTGTGGAGTTGATGGGTAGGTCTCACCTGACCTCACTGCCCATGGCGTGTTGGAAGGCTCGTTGCACCTCAACCCCAATCTCCATCAGGGAGTCCCAGGGGTCAGCCTCCTCCAGTCCCCAGGCTTCTGTGGGGTCTCTCTCCAGGGCCTCAGGCTCCACAAAGCCATGGCTTGCCGCTGTGTTGAATGGATGGATGGATACACACACACACACACACACACACACACACACACACTGACTCAGAGGGCCAGGGTGGTAATGCTTTTTGTTGTTGTTGTCTCTAAGATGAGAGATAAAATAATGGGAGAAAGGGGACAAAAGGGCATAGGAGTATCGAAAGTGTGCTTTCTTTTACTGCAGTCGCAGTGGACAGAATTGAAGTGTGTTTATCTAATCTATAATCATATGGTCATGGTGGCACAGTCCATGTGCCAGCAATATGCCACAGTCAAAGTTTATGCCACACAAAAATTGCTGTCAGTTCATTTTCAATATTCCGCAACTGTCAATACACTAATAACACATTATGAACCGTAATTGCCAGCCATTTATCAACTTGTATTTAACTAAGTACCTAATGTGTCTATGTAACTAAGTACCTAATGTTTAGTATTTACTGATTAGTAATTGAGTAATATAGTAATAGAGTGTCAAAACTGAGGTGATGAAAACCTCATGTGTTACTGCATAGCAAGAAAGAATGAATTATGAATTAGTGATATCATGTGCGATTGAGTAGTAATAGTATAGTAAAGTTATGTAGTAATAGTAAAGATGCCTTTCATTGCTTTATAGCAAGATAGCCAGGGATGTAGTGGACGCTAAACACAGTTTATCCACCTCTGAAATTTCAGAAATAGAGTTTATCTACCTCTCAAAAGAGTATTATTCACCAATTGGAACTTTTAACATTAAAAAAAGCACACTGTATTATCCACATTCACAATATATACACTCATCAACACTCTAGGAATCATTTAATACCATTGGTATTGTTATAAACATTGGACAATAACCTCCACCATCATCAAACATGCTCTGAATGCCATAGTTTTATGTCACAAGTTTGTCATAAGTTTATGCCACACAAAAATGGCTGTCAGTTCATTTTCAATATTCCGCAACTGTCAATACACTAATAATACATTATGAACCGTAATTGCCAGCCATTTATCAACTTGTATTTAACTAAGTACCTAATGTGTCTATATAAATTATATACAGTATTTACTGATTAGTAATTGAGTAATATAGTAATAGTATAGTAATTGATATAAGTAATGTAAATATAAGTATAAGTAATGTGTATATATATACAGTATTTACTTGTATAAATATATATATATATATAGTATTTACTTGTATAATGGTTACATAATTACCTTCACAGTATTGTAATCTAGACCACAAATGGAAGCAAACAAATGCCTTATGGCATGTCAAATGCCAAATGCCTTATGCCTTAGTGATATTACATCACAGGCAGAAAACGGGTGCAAAAACATTGACAAAGTGGTGCAGGATGATAGACAAGGTGTCCACTCTACTCACCACTGGCCAATACCAGCATGACCGCTGACAACACCTTCATCACAGCTTTTCAATCCTTCGGGGAGATAAGAAAGTGTGGCATGTTCAGAGCGGAACCTCTTTCCTTCTGGGTCCCCAAATGGCGAAATCAATGCTCAGTAGAAAGGCTCAGCTCTGTGAATGAATGTTAACCGGTTTGAGTGAGCGTGCGGTTGCAATCGCAAGATTTCTTGAGGCGTTGTGTAACACATACAGTGATTCTGCACGACGGCACAGCGAAGAAAGTCCACTGGCATAAACAGAGATAGCACTTCGTTTGGGGCCTTCCTTCTGTAATGCACTCAACACAGGCAGTGGTGTGTGTGTGTGTGTGTGTGTCTGTGTGTGTGTATGGATGTGTATGTGTCTATGTGGGAACTTATAAGGACAGGATTAGTGATGACAAAAGGGGAAACAGACCTTAGCAAGAAGACCCTTGCCGTAGCAGACTCAACACCTTGGCCTTATCCTACTGGCTGTGCTGCTGACTGGCTGGTTAAAGTCCCAGTGATAGTCTTATCTTGCCTGGATGTAGGTAAATGTCTAGGTGGACTATCTCTCTGACAATTTCTCATTGGGGTTTATGTCAATACAGATAACAGAACTGCACAGCGACAGGAGGGGGGGGAAATCACAGATTAGGCATGCTTTTCATCGACTACTGTCTTTGAATCGCTGAATGAAATAAATGTATCTAAATGCAGTTGGAATAATACTCGATCAGACAAACAAGTGAGAGGCAGGTGTAGATATTCTTTTTCATTATTTATTTATTTTTATATGTATATTGTATATTATGGGGGCTTTTTGTCTATATTTGGATAGGCGGTTAAGTATGAGAGGAAGTGGGAGAGAGAGATGGGGGAGGGATCAGGAAATCCCTGCAGGTCAGACTTGAACCAGGGTCCCCATGGGTACTTGGACCTGATATGGACACTGTAGCCAGTTGCACCATAGCATACCTGGCATGTGTAGATATTCCTAAAACATTCACAGTCATTATACTAGGCCCGCTAAAACCAATTTATATTACAAAATGTGATTTTTAGTTTTATTTTTGAAAAATGACTGTATTATAATGACTGTGACTGGGTCAGTTTTTAGTTTTCATTTCTCATCACATTTCCCAATCCCACCCCCATCATTTTCAACTGTCCTATCAACATGAAGGCAAAAAGTCCCTAAAATATGCCTAAAAACATTGTTTTGTATATTTACTTGCAAGAGTTCACCATAACTTGTTGGACATTACTAAGGGTATTTCAATAGAAAGGGAATATCTAAAGGCCTCATAATCATACTTTTACATTCTTTGGCCAGAATCTGATGTTAAAAGCTACAACACAGTGTTATACTCAAGATTATTGTTTTTCACAGGCCAGGCAATTGGACAGTGAGTTCAACCCACCTTAGCCACAGGCATGTTCTGAATTGCATTTTACGCTGTAAATTGTCACACTTATCAATGTCTCCAGTTCAGCATAGCTTCCTTTCTCCCCTCTTTCGCATGTTTCCCAAAATAATAGTCACAAGTTACAGATGTAAAACTTCCCATATTATGTCCTGAATATATCCCTCCTCCAAAGTACCTCCAGGTTATCTATTTGTTTTGTAGCCGAATCATAGAAGAACAGTTTGTGACAGCACATAAGGGTAACTGGTTTATTGCTCCATAGTCAACTTTCAACATAACCCCATTAATTTACTCAGGAATACATAATGAAAGCAAAAAAAAGAAAAAAAATGCTAGTAGGTCAGATCATTTACATCAATAGTTAAGGCAGTTCTGGGAACATGCATTCTAAATTCATTCCTATAGCATGTCATGTATGTGGGCAGAATGGCACTTTAATATGATTGAAATAGAACGTGCAATTAATTCCCTTTTGTCAGTGACTCCCAAAATGCTGCAAGCTGGGTCTGCATGTTTAGTCCGAGCGACTCGATGAACGACTCAGTTTCGTTGCGTATGGCCCCCGCGCCCTGCGTGAGCTGCTCAGGGATGTTCTGGGCGGCATCGGCCGGGTTCGTCTGGATCACCTGAAGAGTCTCATCCATCCTCTTCAGCAAATGGCTTTCCACCTGGGACCGGAAACGCTCGGCGTCCTGTTCAACTTTACGACTCAGCTCATGGAACATGGACTCTGCCTTGGTTCCCACATCTTGAATATATTGACTGATGGTATCCACTTTCCCCAAGACCTTGTCACTAAATAGAAAGAGATTGAAAAGTAGGCAGATTTAAAATGGAGCTAAAAACTTTGCTATGTCTTGGGGGAGAGGGGGTGCTTGTGTGTGTGTGTGTGTGTGTGTGTGTGTGTGTGTGTGTGTGTGTGTGTGTGTGTGTGTGTGTGTGTGTGTGTGTGTGTGTGTGTGTGTGCTTTATAGGATAGGACAGTGAAAAGACTGGTACAGAGATAATTTACATACCCTTATGAGATGGGTGCTTGTGTTTCTTTAGGAATCCACCGTTTTGGTTTGTACAGAAATGAATTATCAAAGGACAGGCCTACACGCAAAAGGGTGAAAGTAGGGCACGGGTGGAAATAGGTTTCAGATACAGACAGTTAGATTAGCCTACTTTATTATACGGCTCTTCACAATGCAAGTAGAATGCTCCATTGACTTGAATGGGATTTCCGAAAGTTCTAGCGGTCATTATTTCTTGGGAAAGGACCTCTGAAAACAAGAATGACCGCTGTCAATGGCAACGGAGTTTGTGCTTGGAACTTCATTCAAAAGTGAAAGCAGACGGTTGATCAGCTGTGTTCTAAAGAATGTTTGATACAGGCAGTTAGATTAGCCTACTACATTTGTTATGTCAAAATAGCCTACTTCTAAAACGCTTCGACACACCTGATGCAGGATGTGACTTCACTTGTTTCACTGCACATCTGAGTGACAGATGAACAGTCGGATGAACAGTTTGAGAGATCTGTGAAGAGCGGACCAACAGACATTCAGAGATTTCCTCATAGATCAACACATGACACACTGTATATACTTGTCACGTTAAAGATGAAGTCAATGGTGAAGGGTTGTTGATATTTTAGCTCAATAGCCAACTACTCTGTGGACATGAAGGCCTTTTCTATTGCAAATGGCGGTAACACTTTATAACAACACACAATTCATCATTTATTAAGCCTTTGTTACTTATTAGTTAATGGTTTGTTCATCATTACTAATTTCTTGTTCATACATAATTTATCATCAGTGGAGACAAATTGACATGTGTGATTTATTTTTGCGGAGAGACTGTGCAGGACTGGACGGCGGTCATATTTTGTACCGTTCTGCGGTACATCTAGTTTATTTATTTAGTTACACTTTACTTGACAGTATCGACATAAGAGTAACATGACACTGTCATGAACGTGTCATAAAAGTTTATGACTTAACGCTTCTGTTATTAAGTTACATTCGGTTTTTGTCATAACAAGTTAGGATTTGTTACATGACGTGTTACCATTTATTTTTTATCACAAATACTTGAACGGACATCTAAGCGACTTTGTGGAGGAATTTGCTGAATATGACGAGAACCAGTATTGTGCACTGTACCTTTAATACATGTGTTATAAAATGTCAGTCTACTTGGGTTTTAGTTATGTGTATTTACATACAATAGGCCAGTGGATTATCTA
This sequence comes from Alosa sapidissima, assembly GCF_018492685.1. Lineage (NCBI taxonomy): Eukaryota > Metazoa > Chordata > Actinopteri > Clupeiformes > Clupeidae > Alosa > Alosa sapidissima. Next base: position 8,180,650 of record NC_055977.1, on the reverse strand, counting down.
GACCCAAATTGTATGAGTATCAACCCTTATGAAATGGGAATGAAACTTAGCTGTGTCTATGGTATATGTGCGTGGCTTACCTGATATCCTTGCCCAGTGCAGTCTGTCTGATTCGAGTCAGGAGGTCATCAGGCCGAATCTCTTCTCCACCGTCCACCCATTCCCAGTCTCTACCGTTCCACACATAAGCACCTTTGCAAACATCTTTAAGAAAATAAAATCCTAAATGATTGTCGGAGTGTAGATTTGTAGAATCGGCAAAGCAGTAATTTCAGGAAGAACAGTTGGAATGTTCTGACACAGGTTCTATGTAAACTAGCCAGGATAGACAAAATGGTCTGGATGTAAAACTGAACAGCAATAACATGCTAAGTTTGGGTAGGATTACATTTTAATTATTTAGGGTCTGATTTCTGATTAGTCTTTTGCACAGATGAAATCTCCTGTCTTAAAAGGCCATTAGGCTACTACACTGAAAATGTAATTCATTAAGCAAGAATATAGGCTAAAGGTACAAATACTGTATCTTATATAGTTATAGTATACAGTAACTGGAAGAATATAAACAAATAAAGATACTTACCACCTATTAGTATCACAAAGAGCAATACCAATGTGGGCTTCATGGTTGGTTACAGATTAAGAGACAGAGATGTAAATAAATGAACAGACTACACAAATGGTAAAATAGAATTTTATGACAGTGCAGATCTGAGGTTCCTTCCCTATATGGTGTATGCTTCTGGAGGATATGGGAGTTTGCAATGATTGCAACGTTCTGGTCTGGTGGTGATTTGTAGGTACCAATTTAAGTCACACCCTCTCTATGCAAACTCCCATGGCTATAGTCCCTCTCCTGTACAACTGGAGATTTTTTAGATCAAAACGTTGTCTGTTAAACTGACTCCATTTTGGTCAAAAACAAAGTCACAAAAGAGGACTCAGCGGTTAACTGAATGATGTGCACATAATAAACAACTAAATACTTTTATGTTCAATCAAATAAAAAAAAAAAATCAATCAAAAAATAAACTTCTGAGATTATTGAAGTCAGATCCCCCTGAACTCATCTAAAGGGCTGTATGCTGTGACTACATTTGCAGGCTTCATTCTAACATAAACATTTATATTTATTCATTTAACAGATGTATTTATCCAGAGCAACTTAAATGATAATTATATTACAAGGGCCTTTGTCCCCAGAGAAGCAGATGTGTAAGAACTTCCTTGTTAAATATACTCTCACGCACACAACAATACACTCTCACACACACTAGCCTACTATACTCTCACACACACAACTCACACACACACACACACACACACACACTACTATACTTTCTCTCAAACATACAGTACCCTTTATAATGATTGGCACCTCTGCTAAAGTTGAAAGAAATCCAACCTTGAAGGGAAGCAGATTTATTTTGAAAAAAAAAAAGAGAAACACATTGCTCACAACTATTGGCACCCCTGCTTGTAATACGTTCTTAACCCTCCCTTTGTCAATAAAACAGCTTTTAATATTATCTTATTACACCCCATAAAGTTGGATAATACAAAGCAAGGGATTTAAGACCATTTGTCTTTATAAAATCTTCCCAAATCGAACAGATTCATAGGGTCCACACTTGTGCATTCTCCTCTTTGACTCACCCCACTGTTTTTCTAGATAGATAGATAGATAGATAGATAGAGACTTTATTGATCCCCAGGGGAAATTCAAGAAAACTTTAGATCAGGGGAGTGAGATGGTGATGGCCAAAGCTTGATTTTGTGTTCAGTAAACCACTTTTGCCCCTCCACCAAAATTTTTACTAGGCATGGGGTTCATTTCCGTATAGTCATTCTTCGTTTTACACCTAAAACACCTAAAGTGTTTCTTGCCAAAGAGCACAGTTTTTAATTTCATCTGACAATAGATCACATTTCCAGTCAAAGTCACTGCACCATTCAGTAACTCCTGGTGTTTACATTTGTAATTAAATGACTGGACAGGCTTACCATCATCCAGATAACCATGGGTCTTTGTCCAAGCATGTTTATCACATTTCCAGTTGATTAGAACCTTTTAATCATTGTTTTAACTGTAGGCATTTTCAACAAAGTACCTAGTTTGTATAGACCATTTCAAGAGAGTTCCATTATCAGCATCATAGTTGGCCCCACAAGGCTTCCGTTTTAACCATAGACTGTATAGATTTTCATTTTTCTCAAAATAAATTTGGTTTCCTCCAAGGGTGGATTTTCCCTCTTTGTTTTCATTGTGAGATTATAAATAATGAATTGGCAAAAGATTATTTTTTATACCTGTTTTTTTACAACTATTTGTTTCTCACACACACTGTACTCCTATACTTAGTTTGGAGGCCTCACTGCTAATTTGGGTTTGGCTGCTGCTAAATCACCACCTTACCCTGGAGCCAAACACCATTAGGCCTATGATGGCTTGTTTTTTAAGGGCTGCTAAGAAAGAGGGTTTTTACATCATCTCCTTGAATTAAAATAGAGAGAACAATGCATTTGTTTTAATATGGGAAGCCTATATGACAATTAAATAAGTATAACTAAAAGATTCAACAGGGTAAACTTCATAATTTCAGTACATGTGAGCTACTGTGACCTGTGACACATCATCAAATCTCATCTAAATATTATTCCCTCTGTATTTTACATGCTGGCATCCAATACAAAACATTCTCCTCCAAATCAGGAATGATAGGAATTATCAGGAATGATCATTTGCTGTTCATGTTAAAACAGAGGCCACAGTGAAGTCTTTTGAACTAAAATGTAAATGTTTTTAAAATATATACAGTATATTGGGGCCTTTTAGCCTTTGTTTGACAGGGTAGCCAAGAAGATGGTGAGTAGGTTCAGGAAATGACCTCAGGCCAAACTGGAACCTGCACTGGGCCCATTCATTGCACAGGATACTGATGGCCACTGTGTTACAGCTTCCCTCACGTCAACTAGAATTCTAGTTCCAAATGGTGACGTCATAACTATTCTAGTTCCAAATGACAACGCCACAGTGACTGGGCATAGTGAGAACTGTCAGTGGATCCACATTAAGCAAGGTGTGCAATCTTTCTTAAATTATAACAATATGTGTGGCACACAACTCTCTACATGTCTAACTGGTGTATTGAACTGTTGATAACTGTTTATATGTTATATATAATATTCAACTGTCATCATCATGAATAACAGTGCCAAAGAAGCAAGAACGTCAAGACAAACCTGGTTTACAAAACAGTGAGTCTCTTTGTTTAGCATCAATTAAAACAGCCCATTTGTCCTTACCCTATTCCAAATGTAACAACCTCCAGGAAGTCTGCTGGTTTTGCCTCTGTATTTCAGGACATGCTCAGACAAGATGAACCATGTTGGGAACACTCCATAATAAGGTGCCATAATAAATAGCAAACTAGTAATTACCTAACCCTTTGTTAATATTTGTTAATTGTTACTAAAATATCTATTTGGCACAAGTTAATAGTTTTTTCATCATTAATTAAATATTAATTGTTTGCATAAAATCTGTATGTTAATGTTTTAGCAAATCTATAATATTGTATTAATATATGTTAATAGTTAACTACCAGTGGTGGAATGTAACGAAGTACAAATACTTCGTTACTGTACTTAAGTAAATTGTCCACGTATTTGTACTTTACTTAAGTAAAATTTATAGTGCATACTTTTGACTTTTACTTCGTTACATTTTACAGCAACTATCTGTACTTTTACTCCGCTACATTTCTACAACACCATCGTTCCTTTTTACGATACATTTTATGATCAGTTATTTTTTTTCTCTCTGACAAACACGTTTGTTTTACCGGGGGGTTGCTACCAAAGATTCTGGAGCGCTACGGGCATTCTTAGAAACATAAGCTTCTAGTCTAGACCAGACAAAGCGTGAGCTTGTAGCCATCTGCATTTGGTAGGCTATATTCACCAGACCCATGGCTACACTGTACATGCAACTGTGTTCTGTGCCTTTCTCTGTCTGTTATCTGCAGCGTTAGGGCCTCCTCTCCAATGAGATTGCTATCCGCGGATAAGCGAAGTTACAGGCTATGCCCATGCTTCTGTCACACGTCTGATCATTTGCGGCACAAATTAATGGTAGACTGTTAATGAACCGGTGGCCGGAAAAAACGTAACATTTTCCAGATTAGGAAATATTCCTTAATTGTGTGTGATTAAATAAAGATGCATAGCCTACAATTGGGGGGTAGTAACGTGAACGCTCATTCAATGTCTATGCGTCTGCGCAAGTGAAACTGAACTTAATCATAAAGACACCTTTCTCAGCAACTTTAAATTTCAGGCTCTCGTGTTTTGCTGAATGATATTACTCAGCAGATCACTCTAGTAGATAACCAGAATTACAGTCTCTAGAATTGTAGGTCATAATGTAAACTGGGCCACAGATGGTAAGCACAATTGCATTAACTTAAAACTATCTAGTCGAGTATAACCTAAAACTAGCTTAATTAAAATGGCACAGCCCATACTGATTTTTCCTTTTAGAATATAGATATTAAGAGAATAAACCATTATGCAAATACTTTTACTTTTAATACTTAAAGTACATTTAAAAGCAGGTACTTTTTACTTTTACTTAAGTAGGGTTGTCATTGTGGTACTTTTACTTTTACTAAAGTAAATATTTCTCTGTGTATTTGTACTTTTACTTAAGTACTGAGGTTCAGTACTTCCTCCACCACTGTTAACTACATATATTTTTGGCACTAATTAACAGTTATTTCTTACATCATTTTAATGTTAAATGTTTATTTACTGTATGTAACCTGCGTTGTGTTGAACCTGCGCGATTCAGCCCTGCACACGCCCGGACTCGAACTCCGCGAACAGCAGCACCTCGGATCGGGAGGCGAGCGCGCTAACAATTGAGCCAATAGCCCAGGCTACTGGCTCGCATGCCAGCAGCACTCTTGAGGCGTCGGGGAGTGAGGTTTACCAACGTTCCACAAGCACAGCTAAGCTAGCTGGCATCCGTTACATCAGAGAATGTCTAATAAGGGGAGAACCTTCACTCTCGGAACTCTTCCGGTGTGGTACTGCATCTAGGGGCGCTCGCGGGCGAGTCCAGAATGAATACAAGGATACAAGGATACAAGGAAGTTTATTGTCACATGCATATAGTTACTGGAAGTAAGAAATGCAGTGAAATTATGTCTGGTGTCAGCCTATTTGTGCATTAATGGGGGGGGGGGTAAAAAGTGCAGTAGAAGAGGGGTTTAGTAGATTAAGTGGCAAGGGCTGCATAAAAAAAGGTGGGGGAGGATTGGGATTGGGTGGGGGGCACCAACAAGGAGCACCCAAGAGCAACAGGGGCAAGGAAAAACTCCCTTACCAAGGAAGAAACCTTGGGCAGATCCACGGCTCAAGGGGCTAACCCAACTGCCAGGGGTCTTGGTGTGTGTGTTGGGGGGATGACAGGGGAGATGGGATAGTGTGCTGTGTATGTGGGGAGAGGGCAGTGTGCAATATGTGTGTTGGAGAAGCTTCCTCATGAGACAATGTGCTGTGTATTGGGGGGGGGGGGGGCAGTGTGCTGTAAGTATGTTGGGGATGTGTGTTGGAGAAGCTTCCTGATGAAATAATGTGCTGTGTATGTAGGGGGGGGGGGGGGGGGGGGGGGGGGGCAGGGACTTACTATTGCAAGCAGTACTGTATGTAATGTATGTGAGTGATGACAGTGAAGATGTGTGTGTGGGCGGGAGGGGAGTGGAGCAGTGACTGTGTGTGTGTGTGTGTAGTGTGTGTCTGTGTGTGGGTAGGTGGGGGCAGTGTGCTGTAAGTATGTAGAGGATGTGTGTTGGAGAAGATCCTGAAGACAATGTGCTGTGTATGTGTGTGGGGGGGGGGGGGGGGGGCAGTGTGCAGCAAGTATGTAGAGGAGGCTTACTGTAGCAAGCAGTGTGCTGTATGTATGTGAAGTGATGACAGTGATGATGTAAGTGTGTGTGTTGGGGATGGGGGTGGGGTGGGGGGTGGGGGGGCAGAAAGGCTAGGCAATCAAGGACATGGGTAGATGGAGGAGAAATCAAAAATAATAAATAAAAAGTGTGCAAAAGTTGGAGAAAGTCAGATATGTGTGTGTGTGTGTGTGTGTGTGTGTTTTGACGTGTGATGAAATAAGAAAATAAATAAAATGGAGGTCTATGGAGCTGTACCCCTCAAAATCCACTTTTCTCGGGATATAAATTTTTTTCAAGTAATTTGAATATTGTATTCGAAAGGGGAGGCAAAGACAATACACTTGGTTGAGTATTATATTTTTTAAAGACACTTAATTGTTCTAAAAAGCCTTTCAAACGTGTCAGTGACGTCATTCATTAGCATGATCATAGCATAGCATAGCATCAATGCTAGCGTGTTATGGGCAACACCGACCCAACCTGTAAGAAAACGAAAGGACATGAGTCCCGGATTATTTCACTTTTGATTGATAATCCATATCCATTTTGCGAAAAATAAAATAAAAAAATCTGAGGGTTTCAGTTGTTAAATAGATGAAAACAATAAATGTAGCCATGTAGCTCCATAGGACCCCATGTATTTTGGACTCGCCCACGATCGCCATCTAGGTGAACTCTGGTGAACTGCAGCCAAATTCGGTTTGTATGGGATTAATAGGGAGTGGGGAGGCTCTCCGTAGACGGGCTCTGGTTACATTTACAAACTATATGCTAATATAAAAGTTAATGACATATTATTATTTATCTAGCTTTTCTGATTAGCTTTGTGGAGAATTTACGTATGGAATTTATGGTTTATGGCTTTATGGTCTTGTGGGGTGTATAAGGCACCCTACTGCCAGTGGTTGGTTGTGTGAGAGTTTGCACTCCTCTTCTTCCACTTCATCCTTATTGAATACCTTTGTGGTTTGCTGTCCTGTAATTGGTGACTCTCTGTCTAGTCTTTGAAAATAGTGTACTCTTTGCCTTTGGAAGAACTATTTGGTTGCTGCTTGAATTTGGTGAAATTCAGGGGAGGGGGGTGTAACAGAGTTAGAAATGTAGTTTAGTGTTTGTATGTGATTTTCGCAATAATTAATCAGCTTTATTGAGATTGGTGTTTTGGACCCCCCCTTTGGAGAAACCCTATACTGCAGCTCTGCTGCGTTTTGTCCTTGTATTGTTGCCATAGCCGGTCAGAAGTGGTATGCTTTGCACTTTGTTTTAATTTTGTAACTGTAAAATGTTGTTTAAGTTGAAAACTTTTATATACCACCTGTATTATGTTACTTTACATGTATTGTTAAGATTTGGGTGCAATTCTAGCAACTTAGAGAACGTTTATTAATGTTTTCATTATGACCACAAGTTCATACACACTCCGCTAGCAACTTTCCATGCATTCAGTGTAGTTTAGCTTAGTGTGCATGGAAAGTGTAGTTTAGCTTAGTGTGCAGGAAAGTTTTTTTCTTGAATTTCCCCTTGGGGATCAATAAAGTATCTATCTTGTAAGGGTCCTATGGAGAGTGGTTCATATTGGGATAGGCAAAAGCACAGTTTAATAACAATTAGTTAAATAATAATAAGTCATTAACTTTTCTATTAACATATAATTTGCAAATAAACATTTAACATTTAAATGATGTAAGAAATAACTGTTAATTAGGGCCAAAAAGACATTTAGTTAACTATTAACACATATTAATACAATATTAGTTCATAGATTTGCTAAAACATTAACATACAGATTTTATGCAAACAACTAATATTTAATTAATGATGAAAAACTATTAACTTGTGCCAAATAGATATGTTAGTATCAATTAACAAATATTAACAAAGGGTTAGGTAATTACTAGTTTGCTATTTATTATGGCACCTTATTATGGAGTGTTACCCTTTGTTTGCATCATTTGAGGGAATAAAGTTTATTGCTCAACTCTTAACATTCAGTAACCCATTCAGTAATTGAGAAATCCAAGCAGCATAGAAATACTTAAAAAATACATACATTGATGTAGTGTTACGGAGTAGGCCCAATGACAAGACTCAAACTCAAACTCAATTCTGTGTAAATATCTATTTAATGAGCAAGCCTTTGCATAGAGAGCTTTAAGGAATATTTGTTCTCATCAGCCAGGCTTGATACTGGATGAGTTTTCCTGTTTTCCTATTAGTTGTAGCCTACATAACTAAATGAATCAACTCCACCACACAAATGACAAAATACAGGTTGTCTCTTTTCCTACATTAACAATTCTACAAACAGGCCCAGTCAGCAAACAGGTTGGAGATCATAGTCAATTGGTTTCAGGTCCAAATTGTCTGAACAACAGAGAAAGTAAAATGTTGTAAGAGAGACCAGACTATTTACCTTTGGCTGCAGGATGTTTACCATGGAATTAAGAATCAGTACAATAAAAATATATATAAAAAAAAACATTTTTTTTTATTAATGCTGTAGCTAGTCTATGCTTCCATTTATTTATCTTATTTTATTTTATTTTTATTTAGTATTTCAGGAGATGTATGATAACTTTCAGTGGACTGGAAAAGAGAGATCATTTAATTCCCTTTCAACAGAGACTCCCAGAATGCAGAGTCCAGAGACCTGGGTCTGCATGGACTGTGCAACCAACTCAATGAATGACTCGGACTTCTTCCGTATTGTCTCAGCGCTCTGCGTGAGCTGCCCATGGTAGTCCTGGACAAGCACTATTGCTTTCTTCTGGATGTCCTCAAAAGTGGCATGTTTAAAAGTTAACATGTTTCTGCACGTCTGTAGCAAAGGTTTCAGCCTGGGTGCCCAGTCCTTGGACCTTCTTCTCTACGTACCTCTCCACCTGGGACGCGAAACGGCCACCCTCGCGTTCGACTTTACGACCAAGGTCATGAAACACAGGGCCTGCCTTCTCCCCAAAGTCAGTGAAATATCGATCGATGGCATTCGCACTCTCTGAGACCTTGTCACTAAATAGAAGGAGATGGGAAAATTATTTAAGGTGGAGCAAGAATCATGGACACCTGTATGATGTGTTATAATTGCTTTATTTAGAATTTGCTTTATTTTATTATTTAAAAGTGTATTATTACTGACCTGTTTTATATCTTTACAGTTCCGACAGTTTAAATGATATGCATTTTTATATATGTAATATATATATATATATATATGTAAAAGAGGTCGTAATTCGTCAGCCGCTCACGGCCCTCGAACCCGCCACCTCAAAACACACTGGCATGGGAGTCGAACGCTCCAACCACTGAGCTAAAAGCACAGGCTTCCAACTCAGTGGTTAGAAGCATTCTTAGGGGTGTGAGGATTTACACATGCAACTAGCATGCTAGCTCAGTTCGCCTCCATTACACTCACCTCTCTAAATGCTCCACTGTAACAGAGGTCGTAATTCGTCTGCCGCTCACGGCCCTCAAACCCGCCACCTCAACACACACCGGCATGGGAGTGGAACGCTCTAACCACTGAGCTAAAAGCCCAGGCTTCCAACTCAGCGGTTAGAAGCATTATAAGCAGGGGTGTGAGGATTTACACGTGCAACTAGCATGCTAGCTCAGTTCGCCTCCGTTATTTTTTAATCAGTTATTTTTTTAATCAGTTATTTTTTCTCAAATTAATTAATCAAAATGAATCAGTTATTTTGACAGCCCTAGTTTTTTCTGATACCAGAAAAATGAAAAAGAAATGGAACAGACATAGCAAAAATGCGCATTTTGAGAACTAGATTTTGCATTTTGTTGTCCAGTGTGTAATGATTGATTGAAATCACACAGCGATTTGACGACAGGGTCAAATCATTGTGACCAGAGTGCTTTTGTTCAGACATGGGTGCTAACTGTTTTGAGAATGTGATGTCAGAGTTGACACAAGCATCAAAACGATCGAGAAAAAATTGTAAGAAACAGAAGAACAATGCGTCCGACTTTCGATAACAAAATGCTTTGACAAATGCCTTCAGCAAAAAAATAAATAAATTGATTATCATCATGAGGAGTAGGTGTTGATTTAGCATTTGCAACAGAGAGTGGGTTATGTTGTCATAGAGCAATAGACCCTTTCAAGAGAGTTCCATTATCAGCATCATAGTTGGCCCCACAAGGCTTCCGTTTTAACATTCCATATGTTATCTTAATGCAGAGGAAGTAGATTGGGAACCAAATAGAATGTTCAAGCATTGTTTTTATTGTTGAAAGGGTCTGAGGATGAATTCTGATGGAATATTCGGTAACACTTTACGGTAAGGGTACATGAATTATCATGAATTCATGCATTAATTAATTCATGATTTATGTATTACTAATTCCTTAATATCTCATGAATCATCAGAAATGTACATGGGTTCATATTCTGTCATTTGTGACCTCATACATGAACAACACATCAACTAAAGCATTAAGTATAGTGGGCACATCATTATGATTTATGATTTATTAAGAATCATTTATTTTTCTGCCAAAAATGTGGTCATCACTACTCAAATTCTGATTTGAGCACACCTTGTGCAGTTCTCTAAACACAAGCCATTGTTAACACTTTAGTTGAGGAGCCACAAACATGATGATGTTAATAAACCATAAATTATAATGATGTACCCATCGTATATAATGCTTTAGTTGATGTGTTGTTCATGCATGAGGTCATGAATGAGAGACTATGAACTCATGTCATGATGAAATGGTGTGTGTGTATGGGGTGGAGGGGTGGAGGGTGGTGTTTGGGTATGGTGTGTGTGTGTGTTTGGGAAGTATGGTGTAATGGTGTGTGTGAGTGTGTGTGTGTGGAGGAGGGGGTGTACCTGTGATAGAGATGACTACTGTAAAGAACTAAGGCACTATTGTTTCGTTATGAGATCGTTATAAGATATGATACAGCTTTACACCCTACATTAAAAAAACAAAACAAAGTCAGGATAACACAATAAAGCCCTGGGGCTTATTTCCATTGTGGTCCCTTGGGGGGGGGGCACTTGCAATGTTTGTCAGACTAAGACTAGAAGGATGGAGAACTGAAGAGAGGGAGAGGTTGGCTACAGGCCCTACAGGCCTAGGCTACATAGACCATAGACCATTTTTTGTACCCTCTCTGATTATAACAGAATAAACCTGATTCCTGAGTTTTTCCTGAAGTTTGCCAGTCTAAGATTAATATTAAGTAATTATTCACCACAATTACTTTCACCATCTGACTGCTAAGTCATTAAAACCAATGGCTTTTAATTTGCCATGGTCAATGGTATCAAAGGCCTTCTGTAGGTCTAGCATGACCATACCACAAAAATGACCTTTCTTTACTTCCCTCCTGATGTAGTCGGTTAGATACAGTAAACAGGTGTCAGTGGAATGTGATTTACGAAAGCCAGACTGGAATTCATAGATTGTGTGATACTAGATACTTAATCTGTTCAAAAATTATCCTTTCAATTTTCTTTGACAGACTACACAGAATAGAAACAGGTCTATAGTTTCCATGGTCTAGTTTACTCCCTTTCTTGTAAAGTGGAATCACTCTGGCAATCTTGAGATCATTGGGGAAATGTCCTTGTTCTATAGACATATCACCTTGCTCTATAGATTCTAGACTATTAAGCAAGTATGAGAAAACAAAAGTAGGGTATGATATAAATATTGTTTATTTAATTTAGTTTACATCAAACAACAATATGAAAAAGAAATACTCTTAGTGAGTGCCATGTATCACAAATGGATAATGCACATAAATATTTTCCTGTTTATAGCACATACACCCATTTAATTATGTCTTGAATTCTCATTATCCAAATCACTGACTTCCACAGTGAGAAAACATTTTATTCCATTCCATTCCAAGTTTGAGTGGACAAGCAATAAAGACATCTAATAGGTAGGCTATAGTTGGTCAAATTTGAGCCAGTGAATCTCTTTTAGAATAAATTAACTGTTCATTGACAATGGTCAGATCTGGGAGACTGTTCTTACTGGCGGTTCTTGGTGAAGGATTCCCACAGAGTGCTGAGCTGGCTCTTCAGGTCCTGCGCTAAGGGATCCAGCTTCCCCTTCAGCTCCTCTGCGTAGGGAGCCACATTCTGCTGGAGCTCCTGGCTCTTCTGAACCAGCTGCATTTGGATGCTGTGGGCCAGGGGAGCGACGCTCTTCTGGAAGTCCTGCAGGTGCTGGTCCACCCTTTTCTTCAGCTCATCAGTACGGGGGCCCAACTGGGACTGCAACTCAGCCAGGCTCTTCTCCAGGCTCCCCCTCAGCTCCTCAGTCTTCTGCTGCAGGGTGGCCTTCAGGGCCTCAGAGTCCAGGGCCTCAGCGTAGGGGGTGACATCCCTCTTCAGGTCCTCCACCTGCTGATGGAGGTCCAACCTCAGCTCCTCAGTGTAGGGCTCCAGATGGGTCTTCATGGCGCTCAGGTCCTTCTCCACGCGGGCCTTCAGCTGCTCGGCCTCATGGGATAGCTTCACCAGCAGGTCCTGAGTCAGAGGTGTCACCTGACTGCTAATAGCTACAGTGTATTGGTCAACAGCACCAGCACTTTCAGCAATTCTGGCACTGCAGAGAGAAAGACACAACGTTTAAAGTAGCTCTTGAAAACAACATACTTTTGCTGAAACTCATTTGGATTAAGTGGATGTGATTGTGAACTTGCATTTGAACTGCATAGTGTTGGTTTAAAAGACAAATGAAGTACACAGCTAAAAGTGCAATGTATTTAAAACAAACTAAGAGATAAAAGACATGACAGGTGTCACTCACTTTACTTCTTGGCCCAGTTCAGACTGCCTGATCTTCTGCAAGGCTTCCTCAGTAGTGAGTGTCGCCTTGGCAACATAATCCCAGAATGCATTTTTCACCATGTCCATATTGGGCATGGGTTGGTCCTGCCACATAAGGTTGGCATGGCAACCTGTAGAACAATATGATTATGGTTATGGATATGCTTTTGTCCAATAAGCAATAGATTCATTATCTCATTTTAAGCTCACGAAAACACATATCAGTTGGTGTTATTTTATGTTTAAAAAACCTTTGAGAGAAAATCTACCTTACCAGAAACAACAGCAAATGCAACAATCAGGAAAGCCTTCATGATTCCTCCTTAGCTTCTAAAATGGTACCAAATGATATGTTCTGTTAGTAAAACAATGGCAGATGATTACATCATACACAGCAAAATAGCGTGCTGAAATGAAACAAATATTGTTGATTAGGCTAATATAACAGCACATCTGGTCCCTTACCTGTAACAGTGAGCTTGTTTAGGTTCTTTCTCAGAGTGAGCTGGAGTGAGTGCCCAGTAGCTGATACTAACGCAGTATATATGCATATCAGAGTACTATGATGTAGGCTGCAAAGTCCACGGTTGGATGCCCTTCTGTCAATGCGTGTGGTGACACTGCTGAGTTATCAAAGCACAGTCCCCTTCTTTAACGATCTGTCTAGTCACACATTCCACATCACAGGCATGTTGGCACTCTGGAGACAAAGGTGTCAGAGAATATTCAGGGGACAGTGACCTTCAAAAACCAGATTAGCAGCCCATTGACAACAGTGTTATGATCTGAAGTAAAAGGCAAAAATGTAAGGAATGCCATTAGTAGAGCTTCGCATAGCCTATATGGGCCAGGCTGTGGTAGCGTAGTGGCTATAAGGAGCTGCGCTAGCATGCAGTTGGAGAGGGTTGAAGCGGAAGTAATCAAGGATCTTTGACGCAGTAGCCTGAAAAATTGTGGGTTCGATACCCGGCTTCCGCTGTTGTGCCCTTGAGAAAGGCATTTACTGTAACCGCGAGTCGCTTCAGGGACAATGGCCCTTGTAAAGTAATTGACATAGGCCTAATGTATGTAAGTCGCTTTGAACAAAAGTGTCTGCTAAATGAATGAATGTAAATGTAATATACACCTATGTACTGTATGTAATATGAGAGAATATTTCTACGCCATCCATCCATCATGCTTAAAGAACAAATACACTGCTTGTGTGTTATACATTGTGATATATTTCAGGGATTATCTGTCCATATTAGCATTGTAGCCCTCAACAATAATCTCATGGTGAACACAGGTTTGAAATTATGTGAAATGTAAGAATGATCTTTCATTGGGTCTTTTTTTGCAGTGATGTGATTATAAACCTTTAGCTTTTTTTTTATTCCTGAGAGCCAAAGTTTTGCAGTCTAACTTAACTTTCAGGAAACAGTGGACTGAGTTTTGCTATCGGTTATTCATGCTAAAACAAACAGCATATGATTCTATCGCTGAGTCTGTTAGGAGCAGCACACTAATTTGTTTGCATTATCTACGCAGTTTGCTTATCACTAACACAAAAGTCCACACTCATACGGGCATTTCATTCACTGAAAATGACGGATATACAGTAGACTAGAGGGGGGTCACATAGACATTCCTGCCCAGGTCATCAAACAGATAATCTCTATGGATTCTTTATGTGAGCAATGCTGTCTCACACAGTAGGTGAAAGAGCAGCTGATAAGGAAAGGTATATTAAGTTCAGCGTATGTGGCTTATATGCTGTACTTTGCTATGCATCCAGCATATGCGCATAATCACCCAATGCAGTTATCAAATACCAGTCATAAAAATACCTGTGCATTGACGTGGACATGTAAATGTGACACGTTGTGTATGTGTGAATCACTCAACATATTGGCCACTTTGGCTGTGATGAGCTGTTTGCTATTGACTGAATATGGGATGATGTGATGTTGTGCTTTGGCCTGATAAAGCCTTAGAATTGAGATGCATTTCATCAGGTATATGTGTCGGACTACCCGAGGGCATAGAAATGATGGAAAGCAGCCCATCTCTAGCTGATAGGGTTAAAGGATGAACCCAAGAAAAGGATGAGCATTAGTCCCCTAAAATCACTGAAATAAAATCTGGTCCTCCTACCACTGGATGTTTAACTGATTAACTGGTCTGCACCACTCTGGACAGACAGATACATCTGTCTCTCTGCATCACATCCAAATGCAAATTTTTGCTAAGGTCCTTCAAGTCCAAGGTCAGATCATCCCGTCAAAGCCTAGTCACATCACTGTGGATTCAGGTGAACTAGAAAGAAAACCTTATCTGCAGCAACAGTTGACTGCTTTAATTTAATTCCCTTGGACACTGGGGTTAATACACGGTTGCAGTCATGGACGGATTTTGAGCCACTGTGAAAAAAAACACAGATGACACACAGTACACATAACAAACAAATTAATAATTAATTAAAAACAAAAAAGTCCATGGAGAGTGGTCACTTGGCATGTAACACACAGCAGGATGTAGAGCACACATTGAAGGCCACTGTCCAGTCCATGGTTCAGGGTAGGAGTGCCATCCACTGTAGTGATGTTGCATCTCCGGCAGATTATCCCTGCAGCGCACATGCATAATAAACACAGTCCTCACGGGTTTATCTCAAGTCAGGCAACTTCAACATCTTGTGTTGCTCTAGTGTAATACTCTGCTATGGGCCCGCAGGACTTGGGCTACATTTCCCACAGTCTATAGTTGTGTTGTTACAACTAACAGTCTATAGTTGTGCTGTTTCAGCTAACAAATCTTTTGCAAATAATCACCATAACAGTGTATTTTCTGACCCTACATGATGGTAATGATTCCACATTCAGAGGTACTAGAGTGTATTCCATTGCTGTAGCTAGCTCGGTAGCCTAAATGTTTTTCTATTGCTGTAAGATGCTCTGGATAGAAGTGTCTGCCAAATGAATGAACGTAAATGTAAGTGTAGTAAACTGAGGTTCTCTCTGGGTGATTCAGAGGGCACTCGGGCGTGCTATGCCAGCTAAGGTAATGACAGCACTCGGGCGTGCTATGCCAGCTAAGGTAATGACAGCAGGGCACTCGGGCGTGCTATGCCAGCTAAGGTAATGACAGCACTCGGGCGTGCTATGCCAGCTAAGGTAATGACAGCACTTGGGCGTGCTATGCCAGCTAAGGTAATGACAACAGGGCACTCAAGCGTGCTATGCCAGCTAAGGTAATTACAGCACTTGGGCGTGCTATGCCAGCTAAGGTAATGACAGCACTCGGGCGTGCTATGCCAGCTAAGGTAATGACAGCACTTGGGCGTGCTATGCCAGCTAAGGTAATGACAGCACTTGGGCGTGCTATGCCAGCTAAGGTAATGACAACAGGGCACTCAAGCGTGCTATGCCAGCTAAGGTAATGACAGCAGGGCATTTGGCCGTGCTATGCCAGCTAAGGTAATGACAGCACTTGGGCGTGCTATGCCAGCTAAGGTAATGACAGCACTTGGGCGTGCTATGCCAGCTAAGGTAATGACAGCAGGGCACTCAAGCGTGCTATGCCAGCTAAGGTAATGACAGCAGAGCAACTCTGCACTGGACTTTGTCTTCCTCATCACGGCATGATGATCAGCTTATCATATATATACACAACCCTGAATTTCAGTCCAGACAGACGCTCATAAATTCCAACAGAGGCAAAGAGTCAAGCAGACTGACAAGGTATAGTATAGATGATCTACATGTACTTTCCTTTTCTATTTAATGTCCTTATTCTAATCAATTGTGGTATACATATTAGTTCATTAATGAATAGATGTTTCTTGTTTTTTTGTTGTTGTTAGACGTGAAACAAGAGTCATGAAGGTCTTTCTGGTTCTTGCACTTGCTGTTTTCACAGGTAAGGGGGAGGAATCATTAAAGTCCAAACCAGTAGCCAAAAAACAATAACAACAATAAAAAAAACACATTTGGGTAGATTCTTTAAAGACATGACAGTCTTTTTACATCTAAACCTGTTAACCCGTGAAATCTTTCTCCAAATTGTTACTTTTTAAACCACTTCACTCATAACTGCTACATTCTCCTCTAGGTTGCCATGCCAACCTCATGCAGCAAGACCAGCCACTGCCCACCATGGACAAGGTAAAAGATGCATTCTGGGAGTATGTTCTCAAGATGACATTCACCACTGAGGAAGTCTTGCAGAAGATCCGGCAGTCTGAACTAGGCCAGGAATTCAGGTGAGAGATCAAATTAAAGGTGAAATATGACATTTTGCATCTGATCTCAGAGCTCTGCAGTTATCATTATTAACATCTACTTCACGATTATGGTTTTGGTTATGGTAATTGACAGACGCTTTCGTCCAAAGCAATGTTAATTATTGGCGTTATTATTATTACACTTTAAATACAATACCTTATTATGACCGCCGCTAGCGAAGCGGTCATATAGGGATTGTCAAAGTTGTTTTTTTCCCCCCCATCATCTACTTCCTGAATTTTTGGTCAACGATACCCGGGACACCGAACCACCGAGGCACATGAAATTTGGTGGGTATGTAGCCCCACTAGACTTTTACGGAAAAATTCGTTTCGTCCCCCCCCGTGCTGGGCCCCCCGAACCGCAAAAATAGCAGTTTTTCCTAAATAACTACCTGAACCGTGGCACTGAGGATGAAGAATCTTTTATGGTATGTTGGTCTCAAGGGCCCACATCAAGGCCCATAATCACTCATTTGTGATTTGCACCCCCCCGGTAAAAAATGAAAATGCAATATTATTCTGCTTTAATCGCCCCTATCTTCAGTTAAGATGTTCAGAACTGCACCAAATTTTATGTTTATGATTGACCTGGCATTCTCTGGGGGTATGCCAAGTTTCGTAGAATTTCATCCATGGGGGGGTCTAAAAAAATTAGGTTATGTGTACATTTAGTGACTGTACACTCATTGGCCTGTAGATGGCGGTGCACACATATACACATGCACACACACACACAGGCACCCACATACTATAGGTATTAGAACGGCCGATACATAATTACAAATTCAGTAGGATTAAAAGAAAGCCAAAATAAATATTCATCATCAGCATGGCTGCATTTCCAGTATTGGCGATAAGTAGTCGTTTGTCCACTAGATGGCGCATCGTTGCAGTGAGACGTAATTTTGTTGGAAGTTAAAAGTAGGTTGGAAAAACAATGGACGCTTCCTACAAGGACTGTAGTTTATGCAGAGAACGTCTAATAAGGATAGGACGATGTTCACATGAAATGTAATTCCCATTTCTTCTTGAAGCCGAAATAAATCTGAGTAAATCTGGTGTTTACTGCAGGTACGTTAATCTTATAATATCAATAAGGACCAGGTAATGTTACCGTTAGCGTTGGTTGAGTGAGTGATGGAGGCCAATTTGATTGATTGCATTTGTAGAAAACTATAAATGCGGTTATACCAAGCAAATTGATAGCAGCACTGTTTGTATCTTTCGACTGTCATTTGTTGCACGTGCTACAAAAATCATTCTGTGCAATGGAAGATTTACCAACGTTACACCGGTCTGATAGGCTACAGTTTTGCCTATGGCTACATGCTTGAGACTGAGACGCCTGTTTATTTTGTTTTAAGTGCGTTTTAAGGGTGTGAGAGGGGAATCGATGTGCTTTGATTCCTGCTTGGTAGTTGTAGTCTGTGAAATTAAAAAGCACGTGTGTGTGAAGTATCCAAACAATGACACCTTAATTTCATTATGGCTGCTTTAGCAACACGCCTTAAGCTACTGTGTAGTGGGTCCCATTTAGAAGTGGCTACTTCATTCGCGCTTTCCTTGACTGCGTGAATTTTATTACAACTTTTCGCCACGACATGGCAGTTTAAGTCCGCTTGATACTGTAAGGCGTGAGCCATTGGTTTCCCAAGAAGATTTTATTTGTGTCGCCAGCATAGCCTATTGACAATTTATGTTGTAAATAGGCCTACCTTATAATCCTACCTGTAGCTTAGGGAAGCTATCAGCTTTCTATTAGGATCTAGTTTGTTAGTTACAGTTTTGTCATAACTCCCTGATTCATTTTTGCATTTAGAATAGCCAGAGCGTGAATATCTCAATCGGAAAATTAAACAATATCGGGTGCCTATGGACTAGGCTGGGTGAACCCAGCCTGATCTGCCCGCTATTTATTTTTTGATTTCTTAAAAGATTGAGCTTGGTCTGGTGAAAGCCAGACTAGCCATGGACCTCAGTTACACAATGCAAGGGAACATGAATCAGCCTATATTTGCACGAACAATAACGGACAACAGCTCTTCAACTTTGGCCCGTTAAAATGTGTATGAACAGTCTAGCGACGCATTTCATCAAGGCCCATTTGGACATGTCAGTTATTTGCACCACTGGTTAGATGTAAAACAGCATTTCGTTTCAGACTACTGTTGCTTAATTTGTGCATTAACAATAACGTTTCAGACTACTGTTACTTAATTTGTGCATTTACAATAAAGTATCACATGAACTAAAGATGACTAAAATCTTATGTAGAAGAAGAAACATTCACAAAAAATCCATCCATCCAAAAATGACCTTTGTTTTTGATAGCTGTTGAAAACGGCATGGAACTGACAGAGATGTTTTTGTTTATAAATAAATAAATAAAATTATGCTGATACCTTTTGCTTTTCCCATATACAATGTAGCCTACAGGTGTAAGTGACCTTTCATCAATCCAGTTGCAATGGATGAACTGTGATGAACTGCCCTACTTGTGATTGTTGAATTTTGTGAATTTTAAAGGTTTTATAACAATGCTACATCTTCTTTGGCTATTCTACAATCTATTCACCTTTTCAGCACCAGTAGGCTACTTTCTGTGCAGCCGCACACACACGCTCAGGCATGCCAAATAAGCATACACAAAAGTTTCAAGAGTGGGGGATGGAGTAAAATATGGAGACAAATTGAAGTGTGATTTCTTTTCGCGGAACGGATGTACAGATCTGAGCGGATCTAGTTTACAGTATGTTTTAAATGCTGTGTGATCTAGATTATTTCATTTTTTATTTTATCTTTTTCTTGCAACATACATTGAAATATTCTCCCCTCTCTCTGCAGTGCCAGAATTGCAAAAAGTGCTGGTGCTGTTGACCAGTACACTACAGCTGTTGGCGGTCAGGTGACACCTCTGACTCAGGACCTGCTGGCCAAGCTATCCCATGAGGCCGAGCAGCTGAGAGCCCATGTGGAGAAGGACCTGAGCGCCATGAAGACCCATCTGGAGCCCTACACTGAGGAACTGAAGTTGGACCTCCATCAGCAGGTGGAGGACCTGAAGAGGGATGTCACCCCCTACGCTGAGGCCCTGGACTCTGAGGCCCTGAAGGCCACCCTGCAGCAGAAGACTGAGGAGCTGAGGGGGAGCCTGGAGAAGAGCCTGGCCGAGTTGCAGTCCCAGTTGGGCCCCCATACTGATGAGCTGAAGAAAAGGGTGGACCAGCACCTGCAAGACTTCCAGAAGAGCGTCACTCCCCTGTCCCACAGCATCCAAATGCAGCTGGTTCAGAAGAGCCAGGAGCTCCAGCAGAATGTGGCTCCCTACGCAGAGGAGCTGAAGGGGAAGCTGGATCCCTTAGCGCAGGACCTGAAGAGCCAGCTCAGCACTCTGTGGGAATCCTTCACCAAGAACCGCCAGTAGGAACAGTCTCCCAGAACTGACCACTGTCAGTGGATAAGAAAAGACAAGATATTATTGAATGAATGTATATGGCAAAAAAGTGTGCAAAATATTTATATGCCTTATTCATCTGTGATAAATGGTACTTATTCAGAGTATTTATTGTTCATATTTCTTCATAACATGAGCTAAAGTAAATAAACTGTATTTAATATTCATGTTGTTTTCTCATAAGTAACATTGATCAAACTAATTTATTATCTCACATCACATCAGACAACACAAGGTGTTATGCTATCCCCTGCAATCTGACTGTGGTGAAACATTGCAGTCAAAAGTTGTTAATGTCACAAAATCATGGCTTATCATTTAATAGCAATATCTTAAATCAAGTCCTGAACTAACTAGGAATAAGCTCCAGGCACTGCTTATATTAGATGTGCAAGATTTAACTAGAAATTGGTGTTGGGGAAACAGAAATCTGCTGGAGTAAGATTTTTTCCACCTATCTACTTCAAAATAAGTTTTTTGTTTGTTTTTTGTAGTTGTTGCAGTTCCCCACTAGCCTGGCGGGCCATCCTATATCATTGAAATGTATAGTCTGGAATCGAACCATTCACCTCGCTTAATCCAAGGGGCGGGCAGAGAATTGTCTTTCAAACTGCCTAGGCATGCAATAGGCCAGCGCTACGACCATATCCGTATCCGGTCGGCAAAACGGCAAATACAAATTAATTTGCCGCCGCTAGGGTGCGTCTAGATTTCTAGGCTAGTTCCCCACTGCATTACTGCCTGTGACTCTCACATGTCTTTAAAGTCATTGCCTTTTTACTGTAAGGGCCACTTGAAATGACCACTATTCTGCAAAGACCATAGAATGAATGGCTATACATTTGTTATGGCTTATGTGTTCCTTACTTTTACTATGAGGTAACCTTCAGTGTTTAGTGACACTTGAATTTCCCCTGGGGATCTATAAAGTATCTATCTATCTATATATCTATCTACATGTTGATGTTTATTGATACCTATAGTCTATATGTATGATGCCTTGCAGTAGAATGTGAACACAGGAAGTTGGAATTCTGCTCGCAGGAATTTGCTGACTCAGTAGTATAGACGAAGCAATGATCAACAGAAATATCAACAATACAAACAGAGAGAACTAACCCAGCAAACACTATGAATGGGCAGATGTACATTTCACAACTAAAAGGGCCCTCGAAAGGTCTGTGCACCTAAATGTAAGTCCACTCTCAAACATCCAAATCTTCTCCAAAAACAGCCAATTACATGGGGGAACTTTTTGAGCAATGCTGCTGGGCAACCGCATAGCCTGCTCACTGTGTTCTGATTGGACGATCATGATAATTTGCCTCCTGTTGATTACAACAGAAGTTCTCCAGAAGAAGGGGTGTAAAGGTACACGTATTCATAATGAAAGGTTGCCTTGTAGGGGTGTAAAGGTACACGTATTCGTAATGAATTGTTTAGGTACAGGACATTAAGTTCAATACAGATGTGTACCAAATGTACCAAATGCAGTATTTAACAGTACAGTGGACTTTTTTGCTTTTTTATGTTTAAAATTCGAGTTCCCACACAAACATATTAATTAGCAGACCCTATTTCAGTTTAGTTAATTAACATTAAAAAAAAAAACATTTGACCCCTTTAAAAAATACAATGTTGTCAATGAATTTTAGGTTAGCAGTACCTACATGCATACAGTACCGAAAATTAAACAAATCGTTGTTTATTGAAATAGAGACCTTTAGCTCCAGACCCTCAGACCCACACATAAATGTGTAACCCCCAAGTGAGTGAGTGAGCGTGAAAGAATACTCTGAATGCAATACTCATCACCTTGGAGTGCTCTGGTGTATTAGGTCTTAGACTCTTAAGGTGTTACAATAAATGTGTCCTTTTTTGATTAGTTCCTCTGATCAATATCACTGACCCATTCCCAACTGACTTGATCAAAAATGGCAAAGTTTTGCTCTTGCGCAAAAGTGAACATTTGACCAGATGTAGTAGTATAGCTAGCTGAGCAGCTTTCCTATCTTCCAAGGAGACTTCTGGACTTTGTTTGCCACAAAAGCTCCTTATAAAGAGAACCTCCCTTGTTGCACTTTTCAGAGACTGTTCTTGGACATCACACTGAGTAAGTGTATAAATGCACATTTTTGTATTTGTGCAAAATGTGTTTTATTGTCCTGTTTGCTTAACTATTAATCCCTTTTTACAGACTGAAGCCATGAAACAGTTGGTTATTCTGGCCTTAACCCTGTTTGTGGGTAAGAATTGCATCATTGTTTGCTAAAAATATAAATGTAAATGTGAAATTCACCAACTTCATTGGGCTAGAATAGGGAATTAAAAACCGTTGTGATGATGGGATTCAGAGTCGTACATTGAAACAATCCTTTCACATGTTCCTGTGTATTATGTTGATATTCCAATGTTTGCATTGTAGGCTACATCTCCACCAACCATCAAAAGTAAATGTTCCTAAAGTAACTGGTTGTGTTGTTATCTGGAATAGCAGCCTACGGCGTAAGCACAAGCACAAAACTGAGTTTTTATTTTTTTTTAGAGTTTTTAGTATTATATCCTGCACTCAACTCAACAGCTCTGTTGAAAACACTTATGTCTCTACAACGGTCTTCATCTCTCTTCCCTACCACTGCATATACATGATCATTCTCTTCCGAGCGTTTCACTAAATGTGTCGGCTCTTTGGCCTTCTCAGGGTGCCACTGCGAAAGCGACGCACTGAACAGGAAACCTCTCAAGATCCAACTTGAGCTCAGAAAAGACATTTTCTTGGATTACATCAGAAAGTCAGTGAATATCCATGAATCGACTCTCGAGAATCTTGGAAAAATAGACCTTGGGCAAGAGATCAAGTAAGTCCAAATGACACTGACCAGCTTTCTATGAAATGGCTCTTGGAATCTCTTACATACAATTTTTTATTTACGTAGGGTAGTAATGGCAGGTAATAAAGTAAGCAAATTAAAGGTATTAGATATCCATAAACTTCTTTGAAGGTAGTCAAAATAGAAGGCAATAAGTGCCCAAAGATGTAGGCCTACTCCCTGTTGAATTTGTGCTGTTCAAAAACTGAATGACATAGATGAGTAATTCAGTAATGCTTTAATCAATTGTTGGCCAATCTACAGTCTACAATGTACAGCTATCTGTTAATTCCACAAACAAAAGATGAGTTCAGGTTATCCAGTAGTAGCTCGGATGTTTTAGAAAAGCAATAAGCCCCGAGAGGTCATAGGTTACAATGATTTTGGAACAGCTAAGGGCGGTTGTTTGGCACGACGCGCCTAAAACCCCTCTTAGCTGTTCTAAAATCAGTGTAACCTACAGACTCGAGTGGCTTATTGCTTTTCTAAAATGGTTACTACATACAGTATATCTGGCAAGATTTCATAAAATAAAGGCACAGCATGAGAAATGTAACAATCTATTCATAGATAATCATTCTTCTGCCGATAAATATATTTCCTCTATCTGAATGGTTGCCAAGCAACGTTGAGATGCAGCTACTTTAATTTTTGTATCAAGTTATGGTAGCGCAATATGTTTGTGCTGCATTTTACAACGGCATCGAATGCGATTCAGCCAATCATAATCAAGGACCAGAACTATCAATTTTGATACACGTTTGAACACTTATTTTACACTCTGATCACAACATGGCACTGAGGTACAGATTGATTTTTTCATTTCTCTCTTTTTCTCTCTCCATCTCCCTCTCCAGCACAAAGGTGTCTCATACCGCTGACGCAATCAATCAATACATTGAGACTCTGCACAGCCAGGTGACTCCTCTGACTCAGGACTTGCTGGCCAAGCTATCCCAGGAGGCCGAGCAACTGAAAGCCCGTGTGGAGAAGGACCTGGACGCCATGAAGACCCATCTGGGGCTCTACGCTGAGGAGATCAGGCTGGAGATGGAGCGGCAGATGGAGGAGATGAGGAGGGACACCAGACCCCACCGGGAGACGCTCCAGTCGGGGACGGTGAGGAGCATGCTGCTCGAGACGGCCGAGGAGATGAGGGGCGGACTGGAGAAGAGTGTGGCCGAGCTGCAGGCCCAGCTGGAGGCTGAGGCCGACGACATGAAGCGCACGATGGACCGCTACCTGCAGGGCCTGAAGGAGAGCACCGTGCCCGTGGTGGAGAAGCTCAAAAGCCAGATGACCGAGGCAGGACAGACCCTCCAGCAGACCTTTGTTAGCTTTGGAACAGAGCTGGGAGAGAACCTGAAAAAACAATTCATTTCCTTCTGGCAGTCTCTCAACAAAACTAGTTAATTCAGACTTCTGTAAAAGAGGGGCAGGTCCAAGTCAGTCAGGTGATACAAATGGCAAGAATAAAAGGTCATTCAAACGGTCTTTATACTAATTTGTGAAGTTCAATGGTTATGTGCAATGGTTCAATGGTTCAGTGCTTATGAACAAAATTAGGTTCAACATGTGAACATGTCGGTTGATAAACTGTAGGTTTGTGGGGCGTCCTCTAGTGTTCAAAAGTAGTCTGTGTCAACTGTTTTGTCATATCATACAATGGGTACACAATAAATTACAGTTTAAAACTGTTTACACATTTTCAAACCTCTACACACAAAACCCAAAATGGCAAATGCCTCAAATCTCCAGCAAAAATTACACACAACATTCAAAATGTCATAAACACATCCCTAAAGCAAACATTTGCCTCACATTATAAACACTTTTGTCAAAATATGACATTTTGGATACATCATGTACACTGTTAATCAAAACCTAAAGCTCCTCTGTCTTTCATGGGCTTTTATATATTTCCATAAGAGGGAAAGTCATCTATAGAGAGAAGTTGAAATACACAGTATGCAATATTGAAACTAAAAGCAGTGATTTTTCCCAAATAATTTTCTGTTGTGCTGTTGTGAACACAGTATTTTACAGCCAACAAGGGAATAAATGAAGCAAAATACAATGACCACTAGATGTACATGGACTTTTGAAAAAGCTGATTTTGGCAAAGACAGAAATAACTGTATTTCAGAAGAACGAAATTACTGACTACTATTAAATTATTTTCCAAATAAAATGTATTACTGTGGGTGTGTGTGTGTTGGGGGGGGGGGTCTTGTATGTATTCACAGACCTATAGACCCTTTCAACTGCAGAAACAAACTAGTGGTAACTTGGTAACTTAGGCTAGTGGTAACATTTTTATTTCAGTATCTGCATTGGTTCTGAACATTTCAATGGCTGAAATCCTCTAGGAACAGATTGAAAGGGTCTACCCCAGTGGTTCTCAAAGTGTGGGGTGGGCCCCACTAGTGGGGAATAGAGACATGACAGGTGGGGCGCGAGGAACTGGAGGGAATTTATTATCTTTAATAATGCCTTTCTTTTTTGACAAGGAAGATCATAGATTCAAAACTACACAAACATAAGAGTCATAAACAGACGGACATATGAATTAAAATAACATCTGATCCAGGGGACTGAGAAATGTAATGTGGAACAGATGTGAAAAAAGGATTTTAACGTTACCATTTTGCCGGATTGATGGGGTCAGGTAAGGCTTGAAAATTCCCCACCTTCAAAGAACCACTGGTCTAGGACTAAGGAATGATCGGATGGTGTTCAGTAAAGTAATGAGTGTTTGTACAGTACATTGAGGACTGAGTGTGGCAAATGGCATTTTGTTTGAAAAATGAAATCAAGTTACTGTTAGATTTTTGTGTGTGTTAGGTAGAGAATTGTTTTGCAAAAT
Organism: Alosa sapidissima; assembly: GCF_018492685.1. Lineage (NCBI taxonomy): Eukaryota > Metazoa > Chordata > Actinopteri > Clupeiformes > Clupeidae > Alosa > Alosa sapidissima. The sequence continues at coordinate 8,154,427 of NC_055977.1, read as the reverse complement.
GTTTTCAGGAAATTGAAAACTGAGTCAAACACTGAGAATTACTGTATGGTTTTACAGATTTGGTGTGGGGTTATGGCGTTTGAAGTACATGTTTAGAAGATTGTGTGACAAGCAAAGGTTTAGTGTGTAAGCAGCTGAAAATTGGTTTAATACAAATGCAAATTCAGTGGAAGAATAGTACACACTAAAACAGAATGATGGAATACCTTACAAGTTTTCTTACAAGTAAATTATATATTATGATGGAAGTAGTTATCTATTTTGTATTGTCTAGTTATAACCAGGTATACTGGTGGAGTCAAGATTTACGTAAGATGCAACTCCCATGGCTTTCACACACACACACACACACAGACACACGCATAGACACACGCACACGCATGCACACACACACACACAAAAATGATGTGATGGCCACACACACACAGGCAGCGATGGTGGTGATGATGATGATAATAATAATAATGCCTACACATGATAAGAGACCAAACTCATTGTACTAGGTCAAAGTGCTCTTGCACATTAATACCAAAGAGCCATAACTATGACCTTGTCCTTCTGAACTTCCTGGTGAGCTGCTAAAAAGTGCTAGTGACAAAGAGCTTTATAAATGAAATACATTTACTGACATTTAATAGGGGGTATTTTAAAGGACAAAAGGCACCAGAAAAAAGCAAGATATGGAGAGTACATTTTTTAACCGTGTTTTCATTGTAGCCTGTGATATCGGTCTTTAACCCAAATAAGCATATACGCTCATGACATTTCCTATATCCAACACTGATAAATTGTGGATGTGTTTACAGTGGATGCTCGTAAGCTCATGTGATAGAAATGTATTAGCCTGGGTGGACCAAGACGAACCGCAAATTTGACTTTGCATTGCAGGTTGGTCTGGAAAAGACCCCATTGAGGTCCTTATCCGAATGAAAACACAAACCCAGGAACTTGTCTTGAATTTCCCCTTGGGGATCAATAAAGTATCTATCTATCTATCTATCTATCTTGTATTTTCTCTGGTATTGAGTAAATAACTGCATTAAAAACCTTGGTTTACAAGAAAGATATGTTTGCTGCACTTCCGAAGCGATTTGGGAAAAATTTAAGCCACAAATGTAAAGTTTCATTTATCTGCTGGTCATGCCTTTGGAAGTAGTAAAACAGCAAGTTTCGGAAATGGGCATCACTGGGCTTCTGTCCAGATGGATCTGCAGCCGTGGCCTACAGGGGTCAGCCATGGCCTACTGGTTAGCGCTTCAGACTTGTAACCAGAGGGTTGCCGGTTTGACCCCCGACCAGTAGGCACGGCTGAAGTGCCCTTGAGCAAGGCACCTAACCCCTCACTGCTCCCCGAGCGCCGCTGTTGTTGCAGGCAGCTCACTGCGCCGGGATTAGTGTGTGCTGAGTGTGTTTCACTAATTCACGGATTGGGATAATCCCTCAGGGATTAAAAGAGTATATTTATACTTATACTTACTTATCTGCAGAGCAAATAAAAATTTTCTGAACAGTTTCGTCTGGGTCAACCCAGGCTAGAAGTGTATTCCACTTTCATCTAATAAACCAACACAAAGTTCTTCCAAGTCAACCTCTGATTGGCACCATGTCCTTTTGGCACCAATATGATACAACGTGGAATCCAATGGAATGATTACGCTGCAATAAAGAAAACAAATAGGGCTTCTTTTATGAGGACCTTCGGACAGAGGTCGTCATTCCATAGAGTGTTATTGGGACGTTTCACTAGCTATAAATACCTCACGGCTTGACTCACTCTGCGCACCTCACGGCCAAAGACACCAAAGCAGGTACATCTCCACGCAGTTAACCTGTTTGAATTTCTACTATTCTAATGAAATAATATTACAATTTGTGATATTACGGAAATATGTAGTATTTCATGAAATTGTAAGCTGTCTCTCTCTCTCTCTCTCTCTGTTTAGATCACCATGAAGGTTGTAGCAGTGATTGTTGCTCTAACAGTCCTCTCCGGTAAGTTCAAATTCCTAGCATGACAGAAGTAGCTAACTACCTTTTCTACCTATCTTTTAACCTTCTCACATCCAAGAGGTGTTTCACAAATCCACATAGCAGTTAGTTTCCTGTGATTCTGAGCTGAATGTGTTCCCTTGCAGGCTGCAATGGCTGGTACTTACAGGACCCGCCAAAGGAGACATGGGAGCTGGCTGTCGACCGCTTCTGGGAGTATGTGGCGGACATCAATACCAGAGCTGAGGAGATGAAAAAGACCATTGAGAGCTCTCAGCTCAGCGACGACATGGAGTGAGTTTGAACTCTCTTACTGGTTCATCATTGGTGTTGGTTAGCGAGGTTCTGCCTTTACTGTAAACTAAAGCATACTGTAAAGGGTGCCTCTAAAAAGCAATTCTATATAAATGTAATTTGTTGTTGTTATTACTTACTTATTTCTTATTTACTTACTCATTTGACTGACACTTGTATCCATAGCGACTTACATATAAATTATTACAAGGGCGGGGTCAGCCCTATGTTCCCACAGCCCAATGGTCCCACAGCCCTTTGTCCGCACATTTCTAGGTTAGGAAATTAGAATTAAAATTAGCTTTGGTGAGTGGTTGTTTTGACCATTATGTACTGGCCAGTTGTCCCCGCCCCACTAATCCCATCTAAAAGTCAAATAAAATAAAATAAAAGTTAAAAAGAAGAGATAAAAGAGAGGAGTTATAAAAAAGACACAGAGTGGTTTAAAACTTTAATTAAATTTTTCATTAAGACCTTGTGGGTGTAGTGTTTCTAGGTTAGGGTCAGGGTTAGGGTCAGGGTTAGGGAACATAGGGCTGGGAACATAGCCACGCTCCCACAAGGGCCACTCTCCCCAGAGCAACTCGTGGTTAAGTGCCTTGCTCATGGGCACAACAGTGGCAGTTGGAAAATAAACCCACAGCCTTTCTGGCTACTGTAGACTAGCCCAGCTCCTCAGCCACGACACAACCACCGTCTACCTTTTGTGGGGCATGACGAACTATCTCTCCTTATATGAGTTACTATAGGAAACAGTCCTCTCTCTTTTCCGTATTACAAAAGTTTGTTATGTATTTGTTATGGTGTCAAAGACTCATTTTAATGAAGTTGTAAATGTGAATGTGGTGTGTGTGTGTGTGTGTGTGTGTGTGTGTGTGTGTTCTTGTGTCCAGCAAAATCATCAAGGACGTCATGGGAGACCTGAATATGTACCGAGATGACCTCCAAAACAAGCTGGGGCCTTTTGCCCAGGATGCGGCTGAAAAGCTGGGTCAAGACATGACACTGCTGGGCAACAAACTGCGCGACCACCTGAACGAGGCCAAAGGCAGGGCAGCAGAGTACACTGTGGAGATGCAGAGCATGGCAGAGCAGAACGCCGACGAGGTGGCCAGCCGGATGAGGATCTATCTCCGCAAGCTGAAGAAACGCTTGGGCAAAGACACAGAGGAGATCCGCAAGTAAGCTTTTCTCTGGTGTCCTTGTCTTTGTACTGCAGTGCGGAATTCATCACATGAAATGGGAGATCTCGGAGTTTCCCCTCCGCTGGACTTTAACACTTTTGAACTTACCGGTGTTTTATGATTTTATGGGAAGGAGTTTGCCATTTAATATCCCATTCAATTAGTAACATTTTCTCTTCTTTATTTTTGTTTGTCTGTCTTTCTTTCTTTCTTCCTTTCAAAGCGCACAAGCCTTATGTTATGTACTTTTAGCCACACTAAAGCAATGTTTATTTCTGAAATCATTAAATCAGACAACTAAAACGCCTAATGCTTACAATTTATTATTACTATTTATTTCTTAATCCTTAGCCTATTATTAACGCCTTACGCTTACTATTTTTTTTTTTCATTAAAGCAAAATGGACACCTATTTTGGTGAGTTGCAGTCTCGCACCAACGAGCATGTTGAATCTATGCGTGAGCGCCTGGAGCCCTACCTGAACGACCTTCTCCAGCGTGGACAGCAGAAGGCCGAATCTATCGGCCAGATGGTGATGACCCAGGCTGAGGGTGTGAGAGAGAAGCTGGAGGTCGTAGCCATCGACCTCAAGCAGCAGCTGGAGAAGACCTCCGAGAACCTGCGCTCCACCCTAGAGGCCAAGTGGGGCGAGCTGAGCACATGGTTCCAGCCATTTGCCACCGAGATTCAGGTCAACCTGAAATCCTTCATGTAGACGGAGAGGACACTTGACCCCCTTGATTGTCCTACTTGATTGGCTCACTGTGTGTGATTCTTCTTCATTAAAAAGCACTTTCCACACAGTGAAATTCTTATGAGGCTTGTTATTTCACATCCAAATGGTCATAAATAAAAATGTATAAGCCCAACACTGTGACAACCTCTCTAAAATAGTATTATAATACTGTAGGTTATATGCTTTTCCTGTTGGTTGTTTAATATGGCCCAATTTGAGTCATATGTAGCCTACTGTCTGTGTATGAGGAGTATCTTAGCCAGAGCACTGAAAGTTATTAGTGTCAAAGTTATTTTCAAAAATAAATAAATTATGGATAAACTAAACCAGTTTCTTCTCTTGACTGTTAAATTGTCCAGATCTGGCTTTTCAGAGGTTTATTGAATTAAACTGCAGGTAGGCTAGCCTATGCCACCTGCCTTGTCACAGAATAATTGGCCTACTTGAGCAGTCTTAATAAATTATAAATTCAGTCAGTATTCAAGTAGCCTACTTTTATTTTTTACTTTAAGTTTTACTTTAGGACAAACAGGGCATACATTGGTGACACAGCACCTAAAGATAGCTAATGGCTATTATACCATGGTCTAGGTTAAAGGGGTGGTTCAGGATTTTGGACATAAGACCTTATTTCCAAGTAAGCAAGTGTGATATTTATCAGTGGAGACCGTTTTCAGCACGTTTCATCCAGTCCTTCTAATTGCAGAGTTCGCAGGTGCTAGGCTAGCGCAAGTCAACGGTATGTGTTAGCCTGCCACTAAAGACAGTCTTACTCACTCCAAAGTACACCTGAGGCAAATTCCAGACAATCGATGTAAATGTCTGTGTTGATAGAATAGTGTAAGAAATACAACTACCCTTGCATCGCGTTGCAATAGTTATACTTTGGTCTCTAAAGTTGTTAGTAGTCATTTTGCAACTCAGCGGCGGACTGATATTACCAAGGCTACTACTAGGTATCCCCATTGGAGTGCGCTTTACTGTTTACTTTTCGGCGCAGTACTACTAACCGGAGCAAGTATAATTCCGCCGCTGCTAAGAAACTAGTCCCTCAAAATGTAATGCGATCGTTGAAATGCAAGGATAGAATAACGTTAGAAAGAACACTGTCAATACAGACATTTACATCGATAGTCTGGCGTTATAATTTATTTGCCTCGGGTGTACTTTGGAGTGGGTACGACTGTCTTTAGTGGCAGGCTAGCACATACTGTTGACTTGCGCTAGCCTAGCACCTGCGAACTCTGCAATTAGAAGGACTGGATGAAACGTGTTGAAAACGGTCTCCACTGATAAATATCACACTTGCTTATTTGGAAATGAGGTCCTATGTCCAAAATCCTGAACCACCCCTTTAAAGTGATATACTGTACCTATAGACCCTTTCATCAATACAAACAAAAACAATGCTTGAACGTTCTATTTGGGCCCCAATCTACTTCCTCTACATTAAGATAACATATGGAATGTTAAAAAGGAAGTCTTGTGGGGCCAACTATGATGCTGATAATGGAACTCTCTTGAAAGGGTCCATAAAAAGACGTTCCGTTCGAATTGCCTGATGACAGTTCTAAATCACTGTGCTGGCCTTTCTTTTACTGTCTATGGTGCTGGCTCAAACGCTAGTTGGTAACCAAGGCAGCATTGTCAACAATCAACTTTTCAATGGATAATGGACACCTCGTCGGGCATTATCCCTTACATATATTGGCTAATAATATATAACGTAGGCCTACGTGTGTGTGTGGGGGGGGGGAGGGAGTGTTGTTGTTTTAAATGGAATGTGTAAGCCTTACAAAAACACAATATAGGCTTGAATGTGACTAGGATGACATACTCAAAACCATTTAATAAGGCAACAAACTGTTATTAGACACCAAAATATAAATATCAATTGCAGCCCCCCCCCAGCACCAGCCTACTGCGTAAAAATACCTCATTTCCGGGTCTTCCGGATGTTGTGTTCGGATGTGTCTTCGAACGAGTTGTGTTAGTAGATACATTTATAATCACACGCGCTGTTTGTCATTCACAGTTGCAAACAGACAGGCAAACTCTGCTTAATCTGTATATGAGAGCTCTCATCCTGGGAGGTTAGTATGTGACTCTCGTGAGCCGTCCATCCCGTCTCGCATGGTGAGTAGCCTACACGAGTTGAGCAAGCAAGCAAGGGGGCGACCTGCAGAGTGCTTTAGCTTGGAAGCTGGCAAGTTTCTAAAGGGTTTCACCAGAAACGTTCAAGAGGGCAATTTGGTTGCATACTATAAAGCTTTAAGTTGGATGCAATTTCATGCATGGTGCACCAACACTTCCGCTAAACAGCAGCTGCATTTTAAGATGATCAAACACATTTGTCTAATGATAATTTGGGTGGTGGTGGGCGACCCCGTGGGGACGAAACTAGAGTTCATTAGCCTACAACTGATCTGGGAACGACTAAATGAAGGCTTAAAATGACTTGTCTAGGCTACGGACCTCACGAACCTCTCAAGAAACACCCTGACAGCGTGTGGCAATATATATATTTGTCATTCGCGCAACTTTGTTGCAAAGATAACGGACATTGTTACAGTGCAGCAGCAAGTGTGATGCTCAAAGCAAGAGTAATATTCTAAACGAGTCAAATTCAAGCTACTTTCCATCGAGCCTGTCGCATAGCCGTGAAAAGTAGCCTACTAGTACCCCGCTCCCTGTAGCTTAATGCTTCAATGTACTTAGAGGGAATGAGCCATATTAATCACTGATTGTTTATTAATCTATGCCAGTGTTTCTCAAACTTTTTCATACCAAGGACCACTTAACCAATTTAAAAAAATCACTGACCACCTACCAAAAAAAAAGCAGTAGACCTACTTCAACAGTATGTTACACAATATGCCTACTCACTGAACCATCTTGGTTATTGTCTTTGCACCTTGCTTATTGTATCATGAGGATTCATATGATTAAAACGCTTACATGGGCAGTGTTGCAGAACGGTTTGAATTTACATACAAGTTGGTTCAATATTGCAAACGACTCATCTATATTATATTTTACCACGTCTGCTCGCGGACCATTTGGGATAGCTTGCAGACCACCAGTGGTCCCCAGACCACACTTTGAGAAACACTGATCTATTCAAAGGTTACATGTTACATTTATAAATTCAGCAGTTTCCTAGGTATGTTCAATAACAAATGATTAAGTAGTCACAATTGTGACAAACTAGTTTTGTTATAAAAAGGCATGACATTTTTGTATAATAGCTTATTTGTGAACATATCCATATTTTAATTCACACTTCACTACTCATTAAACATATCTTTCTACTTCTGATTTAATTGTAAAAGCTGTCAAATAGTTCAAACCTGTATAATTTCTTGGTTTACAGGTTACAGGTGTAAAGGAACCATGTCTGATGAAGGAGGGACCTGGAGCAGTGATGAAGGTCAAAGGTGGGATTCCAGTTTTACAGTCCTGGGGGAGGACGACTTGAAAAAGGACCTTCATAGAAGAGAAGAGTGGTCAGACATCTCTGATGATGAAAGTCCTGCTGTTTATGCCGATATCTCGCACTCAACAGCATACCAATACAATGCCATCCAGCCAAAGGTCTGTATTTATCATTAATACTAATTTATCATTTTATTTATTTTCATAGGCAGTAGCCTAGGAGATGCCATTCTTAAATTTAGCTTTTTTTCCAGTGATCTGTTCATTGAGTTCATTCACTGTTCATTGAGGTCATTCACTGTTCAATCTGTACTCAGAGCTGTCTAAATGCACACCAAAGCTTGTGTTGGCTATCACATCAGAAACTTCTGGGCATGGAAATCACGCTCTGCACATTAAACTGTTCATTAATTGTTATGATTTATAACCTTGATTAACAATTTACTGTTGTTGTTTTTACTGTTTTTGTGGTTTAGGGGACGGTGTGGGACAGCAGTTATTTGTCCTATGAATCATCTGTTGCTGTGCATGGAACACCAGCAGCTTTCAGTTTCCCATTTCATCAAGACGGTGTATTTTGGGGTCAGCAGCAGCAAGTGGTCTTACCTGAAGTTGCTTCAGGAAGCACTGAGTACCCAGTTGCGCCATATCCATCAGTATCATACCCATCGGCATTATATCCATCAGCCATTTACCAGATGATGGAAGAAAAGACTATGGCTTGTTCTTTGGATGAAGGAAGAAAGATAGAGGAAGAGGACAAGAAGAAAAGCAGAAACCTGTCCTTTATTGAACAGACAGTCGCTGATGAAAGACACAAGGAGGATCCACCCAAGGACAGTTGTCATCTAGGCTCTGAACTCGAGGTAGGTCTCTTATAAATGGGTTATGACAGTGTTGTGCTCTGTTAGAATCTGAAAATAGACATTTACATTCTATTTACATTCATTGTGACAGTTTTACCCAAAGCGACCTAAAAGTGAGACAAGTGGAAGAAATGAAACAGTTGCTAATTGTGTACCTCTGTTCCGTAGGGAAAGGAACCAGTAATCAGCAGCTTGGCCAGTGGACCGTCATCAAACATCGAATCACTTGAAACAACTGCGAGTGGTCATTTGTCACTGGAAGAACCTCATGCACCAAACTCATGCTCTTCAGGACAAAAACACAATTATTTAGATCCTGTGATGTTGCCAGAGTCTAAGGCTTCCATGTTTCATAGAGAGAGACAATGTGAGAGCACAGTAGAATCTGGGCATAGTGGTTCCACGACCTCAAGGGAACGAGGTGAGTCAGCTGTTACTGTTTTTGCCTCCACTTCAGAGTTCTCATTGGACAGATGTCATAAAGGTGGAACCGCAATTCCATCAGAACCCTTTGCCTCACACCAGTGCGAGGCAAACCCAGTGTGTAAAAACTCCAGTGAGCCATTAGCAAAAGAAATAGGGATGTCTTCGCCTCTTGAATCACCTCCTAATGAATGTGACGAAAAGAGGGCGATCATGGCTGATCAGCACAGAGGAACATTAGAGGAACTAAGTCTTGATATATCTGGTCAGGACGCCACTAATATTAACACCTCAGAGGTCACACAGCACCCGGCTTTGGCCGAAATTGACAACGTGAAGGCTGGAGGTAGTACACAATTAGGTATGGGGCTCACTAGAATACTGAAAAAACAAAAACGGAAAGCAGGTCGGCCATTTAAGAAAAAGACCCTGTTAAAGATGTCAAAACTTCTAGAACTAGTTAAAGAATGTGAGAAAGACGCTAAAGATCCGCACGTAAACGAGGCTGCTGATGTTCCTCTAAAGCATTTGGTAAAGAGTGACATGCAAAGACCGAATGCCCTCCTCAACTCCCCAAATGATAAAAGCCTTCCATGTACTAGTTCTATTCCAAGTGAAGTGAAAGAATATATTCACAGCCTTAGTATATCTCCACTACCTAAAAGGCCCATTCAAGTCCCAAAAGCTCCTTCACTGATGTCTTTGATAGCTCTATCAGGAAATTCCAACCAATATGAAGATTGTATGGAACGTCCCAAAAAATGTGTACAGGCTACACAATGTAAAGGAAAATCACACAAGAAAGCATTGCGCAAACTGCAAAGAACTCAAGGGACGTCCGTTTTTAGTGTTCCCCAAGATCCCAAGTCGGCACCAGAAACTGTGCTGGCCCGGAAGACTCGTCAGTCAGCATCTCACCGCCTAAAGAGCATCAGAAAAACACGAAAGAAAAAAGTAGATATGAATACAGAGAAGTGGTCCACCAGTAGCCAAAGCAACAGTGTTACATCATCACATAAACCAGTAAACCTGCCAGTAGTAGGTGATGTTTCTGCCATAAAACGGTCATCAAAGCTATCGTCAAAAGCTGTCGTCAAAGCTAGTACACGTAGCAGCGCTAAGAAAAGCTCTAAAAAGCGGGATGGCAACATCAGTAAAAATATGGAATTGAGGCACACTCCCCTGATGCCCGTAAGAGTAGAACTGACAGAGAAACGGCGAAAAAAGATATCTGTAAAGTCAAGGAAGGCCGGTCCTCAGACATGTCTTCAACCAAACAGTGCTGCCCCACACATCATCTTCCCACAGAAAGATCATGAAAATACAATTGCAATGAAAGGGAAAATCAAAAACGAAAATAAACTAAGCCGTGCTAAAAGTGCCACTCCAAAAGGAAAAAAGCCTGTGAAGGGTTATGTGGCTGATACGCAGAATAAATCAGAATTGCTGTGTGAAGTCATGGATGCAAATGAGTTGCAAGCTGAAATGATTGATAATTCAGAGGGAGTTCCTATCGAAACTCAAACAAGTGTACAGAAAGATTTCAAGAGGAAAGAAAAGGCCAAGAGGAAAGGAACACCTAAAAGAAGTAACAACCCTAACAACAGAACACAGAACAACCCTGATGTCCTACCATCTATGACCGATGAAACTGTGCTCCCTGAAACACTCTCTGAAAGTTCTCTGAAACCCTTTAAAAAAGCACCAAAGCGAAATGCTAAGACAGCTTCTAAAAAGATGCCAGCTATTGAGGAGAAAGGACAAAACGACATGGGACAGATAGAACCTAATGGCTTACCACTTGAAAAAGATGCCATGTGTAGCAAGGAAGATCTGAGTGTTTACATTTCACAACCTCCACCGAGAGAAAAGAAGACAAGAAAGAGGAAAGCCACAGAGGATGGAGAAAATGGACATCAAAATCAAAATAACTGCAGTGTTGATCAAGTACCCAACTCATCCAGAGTCACATTAAATGAATCCGACCATTGTAGTACACAACCAAAATCAGCCAAACGGTGGTCTAACATTGAACCTACACCAAAAACACATCGATACCGTCACCCCAAAAAGGAAACAAAAAATGTCCTGGGAGCTTCACAGCCAGTTTTGACTGAAAATGTTTTATTACACACTGACTCTGAAAAGCTCACGAGTCAGGTACCTGAAAACAGTTCATTTAAACAGATGAAGTCACATAAGAAAAGGGTATCATCTGATTTGAAAGAAGACGACAAGTTGCCAGAGGTCAACATTAATACAACCTTACATGGCAAATGTATTGTGTCATCACCTAAATCTCCACAAACCCCAAAAGGCAGCAGCTTCAAAAAGAAAGTCAGAGTTCCCAAGGTACAGCCTGCTTCTCAGGACAATTCATTGGATATGAGTACTGAAACATCCCTCCTCAAAACCAGTACCCCAAGAAAAGTTAAGAAGGGAGAGATGACTGTGCCCAAAAAGGAACAAGTTCAGTTGTCAATTGTAAATCGCAGTTTTGACTTTACAGAGGAAGAGTTTCATGTTCCTGTTATAAAAGTAACATCCAGGAAAGATGTTCCACTTGAAGTGACAACACCCAAACAAAGTTGTGGGAAAATGTCAAAAAGAAATTCTGAGAGAGTAAAAAGAGCAAGAACTGGTGCAACTAAAAGCGAAACATCTCAGGAACCCAATGAATTTATCAACACCAAAACCTTTTCAGAACTGCCTGAAATAAAACCAGAACCTCTCGCTATGCCACTTTCCGCCACTAAACCTGTGAAAAAAACAAACAAACAAAAAACACCAAAATCATCTTTGGAACAGTTAGTGGTAGGGCACAGTGATTCACAGAAACTGAGAGAAAACAGCAGTGGTAATAAGGTTGATGAGAAAGTTGATGGTAAATGCACAGAGATTAAAATAGAACAGGCAGAATTTGCATTGTCAGCAGTAGACATGGGACATCCTGCAGGTTTACAGCAGAGCTCGATGCAAACAACAGATTATGTGGCAATGTTGAAACGAAAACCTGGCCGGCCGTTCAAGAAAAAGACTCTGTTAAGAATGGCTAAAATTCTTGAAATAGTTCAGGAAACCGAGTCTAGTTCTACGGATAATGGTGGCATCACAAATTATGTTGAGGGAGTACTCCCCAAAAAACAGCATCAGCCACGAGTGGAAAGAGAAAAGGTCAAAGCCTTAGTCACTCCTACAAGAAGGTCACTTCGAACAGTTCTTCCTGTCAAGTCTGAGAGCAGCCTCCATCCTTTGTCAAAAATCTCCATGGACACTGATCATGAAGAAAATACTGACACATCTTGTTCAAGTACTTTGAATAGACTGTCCTCACCTGATAAATGCTTCACTAATACAATAGCCTTAGATTCCAATGATACATCAGTGGATTACACTGATCAACAAGATCCTCAAAAAGTGACTGAAGTTGAGAGCACAGCTGTAAGGGCTCTGAAGAAAAGGAAGAAAAGAAAAGTGTTCAGTCCTAAGAAAAAGAAGATGAGGTGGAGAAAGCTCTGTCAACAGTTGGCTAATGTTACTGCCACACAAGAAGCAGCCCTTTTATCAAATACTCAGGATGGTGCCTGTGTCTCTACTAACATAGATGTTTCATGTAAGGTATCTTCTCTCCCTTTGTCATGTAAAGAGGAAAAAGTAGAGCATGCCATTTTGCACAAACCAAACACATCAAAGACAGAATCTGGAACACCGCTTCAGACTCTCAAAACCCCTTTAAGTGGTTCCAAATCAAAAACACAGAAGAAGGAAAGACAGGGTAGGCAAGGGATGAAAACCTGTTCAGGGGAGGATGCTGGTGTCTCGTTGAAGCTTTTAGCTTTGCCACCCACCCAGGACAGAGATGATGCTGAACTCCATGGACAGTCCTCACCTGATAAATGCTTCACTAATACAATAGCCTTAGATTCCAATGATACATCAGTGGATTACACTGATCAACAAGATCCTCAAAAAGTGACTGAAGTTGAGAGCACAGCTGTAAGGGCTCTGAAGAAAAGGAAGAAAAGAAAAGTGTTCAGTCCTAAGAAAAAGAAGATGAGGTGGAGAAAGCTCTGTCAACAGTTGGCTAATGTTACTGCCACACAAGAAGCGGCCCTTTTATCAAATACTCAGGGTGGTGCCTGTGTCTCTACTAACATAGATGTTTCATGTAAGGTATCTTCTCTCCCTTTGTCATGTAAAGAGGAAAAAGTAGAGCATGCCATTTTGCACAAACCAAACACATCAAAGACAGAATCTGGAACACCGCTTCAGACTCTCAAAACCATTTTAACTGGTTCCGAATTAAAAACTTCAACACGGAAGAATAAGAAAGAAAGAAGTGATAGGCAAGGGGTGAAAACAGGTTCAGGGGAAGATGCTGGTGTCTCGTTGGAGCTTTCAGCTTTGCCACCCAACCAAGAGAGGGATGATCTTGAACTCCATGCAGTGGAGTCTTTAACCAAAGTGAAAAGGAACACTGGTCATACCCGCAAAAAGAAGACCCCTATAAAAAAGTCTAAATTGATGGCAGTTGTGCAGACAGTATCTGAACTTACAAAATCCCAACCCAAAGCAAAAAGCGTGGATTGTTCTAAGAATGGCACAAACATAAAGGTAGAAGAATGTGTGCAATCAGTTTCAGTTACACATGCATCTAACTTAAGGAGGTCTTCACGCAGGTTGTGTTCAGCTTCACTCCCTACAGGTGGCCAGGGATCATATCAACCCACACAGAACCCTGATGAGGAAACGCAGTCCTCTAAGTCATTTGTTTTGGAAGCCAAAACTCAGATGCTGGGAGACATATCCCTAAATGAGAGTAAAGTGAAAGATGACCCTACTCTTGAAAAACAGCATGATGATGTAACACCCCCCTCTTCAAATGTTCAGCAACCAGCCCCACTGCCTGGAAGGTTAAAACAAAGGAAAACAAGAAAGGGACGGAGGCGAAAACTCCGTTCTAGAACCTCTGGAGTGGTGGAATCTGATGAAGTCACAGACACAACAGTTAATTCAGATTCTTTCCTCACAGTTGCCCTCAACACTTCTGAATGCCAAAGTACATCTGTTGAACATGAAAACACTCTGGTGAAAGATGATGACCCTACTCTTGAAAAACAGCATGATGATGTAACACCCCCCTCTTCAAATGTTCAGCAACCAGCCCCCATGCCTGGAAGGTTAAAACAAAGGAAAACAAGAAAGGGACGGAGGCGAAAACTCCGTTCTAGAACCTCTGGAGTGGTGGAATCTGATGAGGTCACAGACACAACAGTTAATTCAGATTCTTTCCTCACAGTTGCCCTCAACACCTCTGAATGCCAAAGTACATCTTTGGTGAAAAATGATGACCCTCCTCTTGAAAAACAGTATGTTGATGTAACACTTCCCTCTTCAAATGTTCAGCGACCAGTACAAAGTACATCTGTTGAACATGAAAATACTTTGAAGAAAAGTAAAATTATGATTGAGAAGCTAGTGAAGGGGGAAATGGAGGTACCTGTCAGACCTAAAATGGAAATAGAGATGGAGAAGGGAGCACAGAAAACCTTGTTAGAATTGTCAGGAAGCCAACCATCTGATGCAGATTCAGAAAAGGTTGATGTTGGCACGCATAGAAAACACATGATCACATCAGATTTGAAGAATCATACTCCACCAGAATCTAGAATAATAGTGAGAAGATCTGGCCGAGCCTCTAAAATTGCTTCACTTTTTTACCGCAGTGAAGAATATACATCTGCAGTTAGTGAAACCACCTCATTTCCAAATGAAGGCTGTCACGATATTCGAACCCCAGAGAAAACACTTCAGCCCTCTAAAACAATCCCAGCTGTCTCTACAGAAGAACAAATGGTGACTGCTATTTCTTCTGACACTGTTGAAATAACAACTGGCTGTTTAGTCTCCGACAAAGATTGTAAACCTGACCTAGAACCAAGCACAGCTCTAGATGGTGAAGCTCATGCTCAAGCTTCAAGTGCACCTGTGGGTAAAACCGCAGAAACAGAACACCTAATAGTGAAACGGAAAAGGAGTCGTGGAAAATCAAAGGGGTGGGGCAACAGAAGGCAAGCAAAAGGAAAAGGAACTCCAAAAGTTGCCCAAGTGAATGAACAGCCTGTTATCCAAAATGTAAAGGTAACTGCAGTTGAAGAGAAAAAGAACACCGCACACAGCAGTCAGTCACATGACTCTGAGCCTCATGCTGAGGTATTGTTTGCATCAGAACTTCTTGAAAAGGATTCTGAAGAGGAATCTCCGCAAACTGATGGAGGAAATGTTGTAATGACTAGTAATGTCATGGCTCACTCCAGCTGTCAGACATCACTCTCCCTGGATATGCTTTTCCAGTCTCCACCAGATGTTCAGAAAGTTGATGGATGCACACAGTATTCTGAGGAAGAATGTGGAGAGGAAAGAATAATGTCCAAGTTCCCAGCAGGTTGGAATGAAAGGGAGCAATCTGGCAAAATGGCAAAAACATCCATTAAGTGCAGGTTCTGTGGACGTTCTTTTCGCCACATTTCTGCATATACTGTTCACCAGCGGCTTCACACAGGTGAAAAACCTTATCAGTGTCAACACTGTGGAAAGAGATTTGCCCAAGTTTCGAAATTAAAATCCCACAAGAGTGTGCATAAAGTACCAGGATTCATACAGTGTCCTTGCTGTAGCCAACGATTCTCCAAGAAAGAACAACTTATCGTCCATTTTAAAGTTCACCTCTCCAATGTAGATCACATCACCTCAAATAAGAGAAGTAGCCAGGCATCCCCCTGTAAACCTACCACTAATTCACCGGGTGGTGTATTCAACTGCCCTGTATGTGGCAAAGAGTTCCTCAGCAAGCAAAAGTTGCACATTCATAAGTGCACTCACAAAGGAGAGAGCCTGTCTTGTAAAGACTGTGGGAAGACTTTCAGTAAACAAACTAGCCTTAGTGCCCATGAAAGAGTCCACTGGCCCCTTAAGCCTTACGCCTGTTCTGTATGTGGAAAAGGTTTCAGTAAACTGCAGGCACTGAAGGCTCATTCTCTTGAGCACACGGGAGAGACCCCTTTCTTCTGTTCTCATTGTGGCTACGCTTGCAGTGATCTGCAGACACTGAGGGCACACCAGACCTCTAGGATTTGCTCTACAAGGAAGCAAGACGACATCGAGGGCTTCTTGGTCCAGATGGGAGTGGATGGTCAGGTGAACACACCAAGCCTTTTCAAATGCCACGTGTGCAAGAAACTTCTTAACCACTGGTGCCAGTACACCCTCCATCTGCAAACACACACTAAGGCTCACTCATATTTATGCGATATGTGCGGCCAGAGTTATGACAGGGACTCGGACGTAAGGGTTCACTGCAGGGATTGCTGCAAGTCTAGTGGTGAGGAGAAGGCCTGCTCTGGACCCTTGACTGACATTTGGATTAGCCAAGAAACAGAAGAGGCTTCTCTGCTTTCTCAGGAGCCAGATTCCCCAGAACATATGGATGAGCAGACATTCATTTCCCCAGATAAATCTCCAGTCCATCCACACCCGCTGGGTGAGAACCTTCCCCAAAATAAAAACCCAGATCAGATCTCATCTTCTGCAGACCCAGATCCTCCCAGTCCTTGCAACTCTCGGCCACCTTCTCCTACTCCTTCTGATGTTAGTATCTTATCCTCACATCCATCCCTTGACTGCTATGTTGTGTCCTCTATTCATGCCCGTACAAGGACTTCACACAAGCATTTTGAGTGTCAACACTGTGGGAAGACATTTAGGTTGCATAGTATTTTACGTGCCCACTTGCAGACACACTTATCTGGCAACAAGTATGCTTGTGGGCTCTGTGGTCGTGTTTTTCAAAGGTGGCACAAGTTGTGGTGGCATCAACGACATCATCAAAAGAAGGGCAGATCCTTCTTATGCTCAGAGTGCAAAGTGCAGTTTCACTTCCTGGGTTTGTACAGGGAGCATTTACGGGAACATGCGGAGCAGAGACCTTATGCCTGTCCACTGTGTCCAGAAACATTCCTCAGCGAAGAAAGCCTTAACACTCACCAGTGCGAGAATCACAGGCCCCGTCGAACACTGAGATGCGAGGTCTGTGGAAAGGGCTTCTCCAGTTTGAGAAACTGGGTTAAACACAGTCTGCTTCACAATGGGCGCAGTTCCCACAGCTGCCTCCTGTGCTACCAGTCATTCACCAACAACCGTGCCCTGCAGATCCACTTGAAGATGCACAACAATGACCTCAGATTCCCGACGTCTGAAATCCCGTCTGAGCCTCTTCTGTTTCCACATCAGTGCTGGCACTGTAATGCCAGTTTCTCCTCTGGAGAGCTGCTCTATGCCCATCAGATATGCCACGCTGTAGGGGGAAAGCCTCCAGCTAGGCCAAAGGGTGCTCCTACTGGCCAAAGAACCACCAATGATGTCTCAAGGACACTGCCTCAGCCCACTGTTCCGGAATCACCTTCTGTTCTAGTGCCAGCTGTGGAAGAACAAGCTCCTGTTCCAGAGATCACTGACGAAAGCCTGTTTCACTATGCCCATCCTGACAGCCTCTATGTGGTACCGGACGCCTCACCACCACCACCATTACCACGTCATAACTTCTTTTCACGGTCTGGTGGCCATTCTTCATCCCAAGCCTCAAACCTCAGCTCATCACAGCAGGTTATTGTCCTGGATGAGGATTCCTTCCAAGACGCTGCAGACACTAGCCAAAATGCTCCCAGCACCAGTCAAACCATTCCTGACTCCAGTCCAAATGCCGACATAAATCTACCTCAAACCAGCAGCCAACAAAGCATTGCCCCATCGTTGTCAGGGACAACGTCATCCCCCATCCCGGTAGGCTCTTCAGCTAGCCATCCTCGGGATGAACCAACTCTGAGCCTCCAGGTCAAACACACACTCCCTCCCAGACATGACATGTCCAAAGACACAGTCAAACGTTTCTCAATCACTGTACAACTACACGACACCAGGGGTTTTGAATGTGCTGACTGCAATATATCCCTTTCCAGTGTCACACAACTTCATAAACATTACCTAAAACATGCTAAAGGGGTGCTGACAAAAGTTTGCGTTTAAACGGTTGCCTTTGTATACTTTTAGATACTGTATTATTTGCATTAAGTTGACGTTTCATTGTAGTGCCTAGAAAAGACTTGTTTTCCAAATACCTCAGGTAGCTTACCAGTACCTATCACACTTTATAGTTAAGTTGATGTGTGTCTTGACAAAGAATGTCTTTTTAAATGAGTCCTTTACAATAGGATGATGGATGATAAATGTTTCAGTCTCATTTAACTGCCCACCAGTATAATGCTTCATTGTGTTTCCCCTTTCCTTTGAATACTATTTTTGATTGTTGTCCAATACGTGGGAATCATTGAGTGAACTGGAAAAGTCAAACTGTAAAATTGCATTTTTGTACTGTAAAACTACAAAGCAGTTGAAGAAATAAGATTAATAGACACTTTACATGTTTTATCAGTGAATTCAAATGTGTCTTCATAACCTGTCTACACTGTATTAACTCCTGCCACAAGCATGTCTCCTTTTTAAACGTTTTATTTAGACTTTGTGCCTTTACAAATATTTGAGAAATCAGAAAAAATTCTATCCATCCATCATTGCCTCCCATTGAGGGTACTGCAGTTGCAGCAGATTTCGGATGCATAAAGGTTGTATCATGGTTCATATTTACATTTGAGAAGTTTGAAATGAATGGGAGCCTGTTGACTTTTAACATAGATTTCATTCTTACAAGCTGCATTGATAGGGCCTTTTTCTTATTGTATACATAGTTATGTAGAATTAACATTTTCTGAAATCACTGCTTTTCTTTTTTAATACACACATATGTGAAGCATGTTGGCTCCAGTGAGCAAATGAATGTAGAAGAGGACAGTGCAATGGGAACATTGCATTTGGTTATCTGATCTGACTTCAACAGACCCGCAGATACACAGCCACAGTGTTACACATATTTGCCTACTACAAATCTGTTTGTCAAAAATACAATTTTTTTTTTTTTATCATGCCGTCTCTTTCTTTCTCCTTAAATAAATATTTTATAAATAAAGTGTAAAGTAGTAAGTATTTTGTTGTATTTGACAAGATTCCTGGCAGCTTTCACTTCCGAAGTCCCACACTATTATGGCCTTCTGAGGTTCTATCATGCAGAATAGCCTATAAGAAAGAGTACCAATTGTACATACACATTGGTAACATCTTGAAAAGAAATGTGTGGCATTTAGTAGCCTTTAATGTCTTGACAGTTCTTCAGATATGAAGAGAAGCAGATACTAGTATAATTGGCTGATTGATTCCCTTCCCCCCCCCCCCCCCAAACGGTAAAAAACAAAAGTATGTAAATGTAACATGTTGCCAAGAGCACCACCACATCTAACTTCCTACGTGATAATCCACTGTTTTCACTTTCTCCGACATTTCCTATTTTTACATATTCCATACATGTATGTTGTTTAACTAATATTCAGGAGATTATACATGACTCTTTATAGGAGTGAGGGTCTGCAGTTGTCAGCAGCCAGACCAATTGTTACCCTGTCTCCCTGCTGTCTTACTGAAGCTCATGGGTAAGTAGCTGCTGGAAGTGGTATTGGTGCCTTTTAGGTGGCAATGTTCCCTCTGGCCAAAATAATTATAAAATCCCAATGCCCCAGTATAGGGGCGGGGACACTGTGCTCTAGGAGATGCAGTCTTTCGGATCAAACATTAAGCCGAGCGCCTGAAAGAGTAGGGGGTTCCCCGGTGTCCTGGCTAAATTCCCAACCCCCTAATCATCCCCTAGAGTAATTGGCTCATTCATTCATTCCCTTGCTCTCCACCTCACCTATTGTGTGGTGAGGGTTCTGGTGGATAATGGCTGCCGTGCGTCAGCCAGGTGGGTGTCACACAGACCTCTGAAGTTCGCCTTCAAAAAATCCATCTTTGCGATCCAGTATCTGGTAACCGGTATAAAATAACATGGGGGTTTTGAATTATTGCACCTGTTAAACTCTCACAGGGGTGAAGAAGTCTGAAATGCAGACGTTTTGCTCAACACACTTTTGTCCTCCGACTTCGAGTGGATACTGTGATCTGTGGTACGTCAAGACAACTTCAATTTTTGCTACCCCAGAGCAAACTTGCCATAGGTAGTTGACTTCAATTAACACCCGGATCTCCTTTTTTGGGCAAAGATCTTTTTTGTAGGCGAACTTCAGAGGTCTAATGGTGGTGGTTAATGAGTGTAACCCTTCACTGTGAAGTGCTTTGGGTGCCTTGAAAAGGGCTACATAAATGCAATGAGCTGTAGGGCTTCATTCTCCTAACAAAGCAATGCCATAGGGCTCTTGTTGTAGGTTTACCACTTACTCTGAGTTAACTAACCCAGGTTTGTCACTAAACCACGTACTTGGAAACCCCCCCAGAAGTACATAACACTGAGTAAACAATGAGTTTCTTTTTTTTTTTTCGCATCCTGAAGGGAGAAAACAATGTAACCTTCAGTCCAACTCCACTTTATTTGCAATAGAAAAAAAATCAAAACAAAATAAAAACAATAACAGTTTAGGCTAGACTACACTTAGGTAGGTATATCAGATGCATAAGCAACATCAGCTTCGTAGCAAGAGAGATAGGAAAATGAATGGATTGTTTTCTTTTTATATTAATGTTTTTTTGTATTTTATTATTTATTATTATTGTAGGTCACCACACAGTCATCCCCCTGTTCTTCTTTTGTAGTTTCTATTCATCCGGCCGTGAGTCTGGTTATTTATCGATCTGTCCGTTTCTGGATACTGTCGTGGGTTTGGTTTAGTCTGTATATTAACACACTTGTCTTTGCTTTGTCGGTCTTGTCCCCGTTGTCCCCCGTCTGGTCAGATGTTCCTCCCCGTCCCTGTTGAAATAGTCTGTGGGTCAGCCGCCATTTTGATTCCTCCATCTCTCATTTCTTCTTCTCATCTTTCTTGCCCTCGGGAGGTTTGGAGCCGCCGGTCTGTGAGGCCAGTGAGCCCATGGCGTTGCGGATGGCCTCGTTGTTGGGATCCACTCCGGGCAGGTTCTCCAGGACGCTCTGGAGGAACTCGGGGTCCTGCATCACATCGTAGTCCTCCTCCTCCTGTAGAAGAGTCCCCAGGTTAGGAGTACAAGCGCAGCTCATACAGTGTGTCTAAACAATTTACCAAAACTATTAAAACAGGCAATAGGTAATGGAATAAAAACTAAGGCAGGTGGAGAGAGAATAACAAATACTAAAAAGTATGAGTCAGTCATTTAAATATATGGACATAGCAATCTGTGATATGTTATTACAAACAAAAAGCCTTGACACATTGGTAAAAATGCAGTAAAATAACAGGTGACGACGGCAGTACATTGTAAACATTATCTGGTAAATGTGAGCTGTTTGAAACTTCACTGTGTTGCAGAGCCCGAGAGTGGAGATTGCTGACATTAAGTCAGTCAACATGACCTGCAGACTGCACATAAACGGAGCTGGAGAGGGCAAATGGATTGTGTTTCAGTGCGGTACCTTAGTGGTCTCCGTGGTGTCCATAGGTCCACTTGTGTCCATAGCTGACTCGCCAAACTCTGTTTAAAGACGACATGTTTAGGAGGGGTGTTACTTGGCAGGATCACAGAAATATGTGGAGATGGTTGTTAGGTTATAACGCATGTTGGTGTCTGTGTGTGCGAGTCTTTCCTCTTAATACAGGCTACATCTGCACCAGTGAAGGTGAGTAAGTGTGAACAGACAAATGTATGTGTGTGTGTGTGTCTAGAGAAAGATTTAATGAATGCTAATTGTATTTTGAGAGCGAGCATGTGTGTGTGAGACAGACACACACCTCCCCCAGCCAGGGACATCTGCATGGCATAGGCAATCTGCTCCTCCTCCGTCATGCTGCTGAAGTCTGGCATAGCTGCTACTCCTGACTCAGGCTGGGACATCTTCAGTAGGGCCTCCTCGGACTCTATATATACATACACACACACACACACAAACATAAACACAAACATAAACACACACACAAACATAAACACACACACAAACATACACACACACACACAAACACACACACAAATCAGAAATCGGAGTAACCCAAGCACAAAGGGAAGGGGAAGGGAGCAGCGGTCTTTAGAACCCGGGAGCATACACACCAGAATTCTTAGAACAGTAGAACAGAAGAACAGTATTCTTACACAGATCTGTCTGTGCAGGGAGTCTGTGTGTGTGCAATGTAGAGGACGGTAAGAAAATGGAGACTGTGGGGCCGGCGCTGCGTGTTGTCTTACCGTCTGCGGTGGGGGTGGGCATGCCTACTTCAGCTGCTGATGCTGCAGCTACTCTGCGAGCCTCCTCCTCCTGCCGCTGCCTTTGCTCCTCCATGGACACGCGCAGAGCCTGGGGACAGAGAGGGGGAGAGGCAACGATCATGAGCAAGCACCAAAACTAACACACACACACACACAAGGCTGTACAATGCAATGGGCATTACGACAATGAACGAGCGCGCGCGCACACACACACACACACACACACTGCAATGGGCATTACGACAATGGAGAACACACACACACGAGAACACACACATGAGAACACGAACACACACACAGTTTGTACAGTGCAATGGGCATTACGACAATGGAGATTCTTTCCACTGCTCTGAAGGTGGACAGAAAACGAGCACTTCTTCCTTTTTTTTTCTCTCTCTCTCTCTCTCTCTCTTTTCCTCTGACCTTCTAACCCCTGTGTCACTCACCAGGGCCAGCTCGGGGTCAGCACTGGGGTCCACCCCAAACTCGAAGTCGCTGGCGCCCAAGCCCATCATGGTGCCGCCCTCGCCAGCAAGGATGGGGGAGGAGAGCAGGGCGTCGGCCAGGCTGGGGCCCGGGGGGACCGTCACCAGGTGAGAGCCGGTGCCCTCCTTCCCATTCAGCGTGTTGATGAACGCCGTCAGCTTCTCCGTGTTCACCTCCTGAGAGACAGGGGGCGACGGAGAGCATACAGGAGCTAAACCAGACACTTATAAAATCTACAACTTGTCTTGGGCATAGTCTTTAGGCATGTCCTAAAACATACAGGAGCTAAACCAGACACATCACATATCTAACTTGTTTTGGGCATAGTCTTTAGGCATCTCCTAAAACTGTCCTAAAGCATACAGGAGCTAAACCAGACACATCACATATCTAACTTGTTTTGGGCATAGACGTTAGTCATGTCCTAAAACTGGCAGAAGATGAAGTACTAGCAGTGTGAAGGATGCCACAGTTCCAAAACAGCAGTAATTTAGACACATTCATTGTTGAACTTTTAAGTTTAGTTAAGGAATATTTCTTAGTGACTATAAGCAAGCCATCTCTCACCTCCTCCCCAAAGTTCACGATATCCACATTGACCTTCTCTTTTTTCAAACGCTTTGCCAGTTTGACAAGCTAAAAAGGGTTCATAAAAATAAATAAATAAATAAGCAGAGGTTTTAGGTGAAGATGTACCTTATCAATAAGAAGCTACAGTATATACACAACAGGGTGAAACAAAGAAAAGAAACCAAGATGAAGTCCTCACATCCTTCTCACTGTCCTCCACTGGGCTGCCCACAAAAGCGATGATCCTCATCTTGTGGTTTTTCCCCTGTCTGTGCTTCAAGGCCAGCTGGACACGGTCAGAAACAGACAATCGGTTAGACAAGGATCGTCTTTGTGCGAATGACCGTGTGTGCGGAATTATTCTGCATTTTAGAAAACTAAACATTGCATGAATGCTACCAACTAAACCAGGGGTCTCAAACTCAAATGAGCTGGGGGCCAATTCTGCCAACGTCATCTGATTGGAGGGCCGGCTATTTCTGAAAATGCAATGTTCTTTTTTTCAAATACCACACAAAACTGCAAACAGAAAGTGCAAGTGTTTTTATCTAGTTTTAGACACCTGTGCTAGCAACCTTAGCTTATAAACAAAATAATGATAAAATAAATATTAATACAAATTATAAAATAAATGAAAAACATAAAAACAGGTATGTGTGTGTGTTTCACACCAAATAAAAATATTTCCTCTCATAACTTTTTTAAACCTGGCAAACTAGGCATCAGGGTTAAGAAAGCCATTGCCAACACCATTGGATTTTTATATCAAAATGTCAAAAGGCCATGGCTTGAAAGTGGTCAGAGATAAAGTCCTACTGTAAATGTAAAAATATTTGAGTAAAACAAAAGTTTATGAAGGAGGTAAATTTACCCATGTAATTTGTCACTGGATGGCAAGCACCTTAAATTATGCACCTTTCAGTAAATACTGGATGAACATATTTAAGCAGGTTTACTTTCCTTTTTTCATATTACCCACATAACAAATTACATAACAAGTTGTGGTTTAGTAATAGATTACTACAATATAGGCCTACAATAAAGTATTCTGGTCAAACAGTTCCTATCGCGGGTAATCTGCAGTACCCAGAAGTTCGCATCATATTGCGGGTGACTTTGTAGTTCTTTAGAGCCCTATTTCTACTAGCCCTGCTGTCTGTACCACATCCATTACGGACACCATCACGATTACCACTGCAACCTCCAAGCTATGTTGGGCAGAGGGTCGAAACAAGCATGGTATGCTTAGTGGACACCGTTGTATACACGCACCTCCATTCACAGACGCACCGTGACTATCACTGTCATAGACGATCGATCATAATCTCCAAAAGGATATTCTCCTTCAGAATTAGAATAGGTGAATAACATAGCTTACCTAAGACTTCATCACACGTGAACGTTTTTCAACATTTGGTGTAGGCCTATTTCTGCTTCAATTTCTGCAACACTATGGCCTGCATCGCTTCCGCGTCATTATGCACGTCTTTGTGTTTCTCGCGTGTAATACAAGTATTTCCTGAAAACTTTGCGCAGCGATTTTGGGTTTGAATCAAGCTCTGGATGTCTTGCACATAGTGGAGCAGAGTAGGCCTACAAATGAGATGTCACCGTACCTGGATCTATCTTCTATTTTAATCAGTATCGTTGTTTGTCGCAATTAATAGCCTCAAGGGCCGGATTACATTATTATTTTGTCATACGTCGCGGGCCGGAATTGGGCAGGACGCGGGCCGGATTTGGCCCGCGGGCCGGGTGTTTGAGACCCCTGAACTAAACCCTAACTGTGACATTAGTGTGTTTGTTTGGGGGAAAGAAATCATGCATTTGAATTTAGAATTAACTTGTGATTCTTGTGTTTTGTGCCTCTGTGATCCCCACACATGATACAGTGCAACAAGATGAGCACAAAAAATGTGTGAACTTACATGGGCCACTCTGATGCCAGTGCTAAAGCAAATATCCCCTCTCGGCTGGACAGCGTGCAGTTTGGAGAGGATGCGTCCTGTGTCTGGGGTGAGGGTGGTCAGCACCTCACAGTTGCTGGACAGAGAAATATGAGAGAGCGCAGATAATTAATGACACCCTGTCTAACTAGTTGTCTGTCTAAACAAGGGAAGAACATGTAGAAACTCACTCAACAATTATCAATCAAATTAATTTAGATTTCCCCCAGTAGAACATCAAGGCTGTGCATATTCCCAAATCCAACATATAATTAATCCGAGAAAACTTACTTAGCCATTGTGATGAGTCCCACATTGTTCTCTGGGTTGCTGCGGGTCTTGGAGTGGCAAACGATGTTGACGGCATCCTGTTGGGCCTGCAGTCTCGTGGGCAGGAAGTCCCCATTTCTCATGTATTCACTGTTGTCCACACTACACAAAATATGCCCACTGTTATTCCTGATTGACAAGCTGGGGACAGCTATTAATGGGATCAGCTATGGGTGGAATTTGCTATTACTACTACCATTAAAGCATTTCCATGTCTGTCTAGCTCATGACATCCTTTAGCCGTTGACAACGTTTCTCTTCGTGTTACAATGGGTTATGGTTATGGGATTTGGCAGACGCAAGAACGACATAGTTGTTGTATTGTCGGCTAGCCACTAGCGAGACTTCTAAACCAACCAGCTACATCTAATGTGACCAGGGTAAGTTCCCCCTAACTTCCACTTACTTAACATGACTTTGGACAAAGTCGTTTTCAAATCGTCGTCTTCAGTAGCTGACCCTAATCTAACGTCGCTAAATGTGTCACACAAAGCGTGACAACTGTCACCTGTGTTCCAAAGTTGGCAAGCTAGCATGGCTAACTAACATAGCCAATCCCAACGAACAACGAAGTGGACAATGTAGACTTGTCCTACTGCTGGGGCCCATTGACAGAAACGACATTTACAGTAACGTTACCACTTAGCCTACTCATGAAGATAATGCATATTATGGAGAGTGTTGCACTTCCATGATATGTTCATGACTCTGATTACAGAAGCTTTCAGTTATGCATTATCGTTACGTATTTCAGAAAGCTACAGATAGATAGCATTCGTTAACGTTAGATGATTAACTTAGCTGTCCAGCTCTAGCTAGCATAATAGCTTGCTAATGACTCAGGAGAACGGTCAGGAAAACGCAGTGTATGACAATCGGCCTGTTGTGTCGCTTATAACACTTTAAAACGAACCTATACAGGCATGCTTCAACCGTATTTTATCACATTTCCTGTGTGTTCTGCGGAATAACAAACAACTTAACGAAAACAAAGAAATTAGTTTGTTCCTTACCAGACCATAGTACTTTCAAGCCCCATCTTGTAAACTTCTCGTTGATCACTGAGGAACGTAGCCGTTGATTGGTCAACACACATTCTACGTAAACAGTGGGACTTCTTCTACAACCTAAAAATATGTCCTTGTACGCATTACATTTTCTATGTCGCCACCGTGTGGTAAACACAACACACAAGCGCATCCCGAGAATCAAATCTGATCGTCGAGTGTTTTACTTTCAATCAATAAATTGACTTGATGCTTGTAATTCATTAATCAAAGGATGGTAACACGTAAATGCTTATTACCAAAGGTTCCCTAGTTTATGATATCATTTATAGAGCTTTACAATATCTAGTTAAGTCTTAACATGCTTTTTGCTACCTTGTCCAAAGAAAAGGTCTACATTATTTTAAAAAGTACACCATTGTATTAAAAATCACATTACAAACATATATGACTGGTCATGCAATAATGTCACATTTTTATAAATACGTTTTTCTCATGACTGCCTTGTAAACTCCAATAAGTCCCAGTCCAGCGAATAGAAAGCCCCACCTGAGTCCATACTGCAGACTTGATTTGGCAACATATTCGGCTATGTCAATGAAAGTCCATTAGCAGTTTCCCCGGCTCCTCTTGAGTGTCAGATGAGGATCAGAATCTTTTTTTTTGCTGAAAGATGTAGTGTGTGTCTTGGCTTATCTCTTAGGCTCACAGGCGGCCTGCGTTTGGATTTGATGCCACAGTTTTGATGTGGTTTTGATGATATGGTGTTCTGTCTCATTGTGTTGACGTGCAGCAGAGGCAGTGGCAGAAGGGCTTTTCAAAGGGTTAATGCTGTTCAGAAACGCCAAATTCACACATTTTCTTAAAAAAAAAAAAAAAAAAAGTCCTCCTGAAACGGTTACCTCACTATCATGGCTATCTCTTTCTAAAAGTAAAACATTTACTTGAAGGTCAAACTCCAATTTCACCAGCAGACTAAATATCAAAACAAACAAATTACAAAACAACACAAAAAATATTGACGACAGCATTAGGAGTATTTCATAATAGCGAGATGCAACAGACTAAAAAGGTCTGATGCACAATGCTGCCCCCTAGTGGCACTGATCCCACCATGACATTTCTTTAGCACAGACCAGGTACTTTTGAGTTTACTGCTCTGACCTTTCAATCTGTCCTCTGGGGAAAACAATTCAAAAACAGCGCCTGGCATTTCCTTATTTCTGCAAATATGCACCATACGCTTTTTTTCAGACTATGTGGAATACCAGTTTCAAAGTCCACACAGGCATTTTGGCCCCTGTCAAACACAATGCTTTGAACAGGGCCCTCCTTGCAGGTAATGTCACTTTAGATGAGGAGGCGCAGAGAGAGAGAGTTTCTTTCAGAGTTTCTTGTTCCTGAAAAAGGTGGATACGTCATGGCGTCATTCTTTCATTCATCACAAACCAGGAGTCAAACACCACGGAACACCTTCAGCTGACCCTTGGCTCACCCTCACCCTGCGATTGGACAAGGAGGTTGGACACATCCTCGGTTGCCATGGTGTTCTTTGCTCTCTTGGAACCTGTTGCAACTCTGCAAGAGAGACAGAAAGGGAAAGGGGCCGTTGCAGACTGACCAGCTGAATCTCTGGTTGGGAGAGAAACAACTCTGGTGGGGGTGAGGGTGAGTGAAAGTGAGAGATAGAGAGGGGAACATCTGTGAGGATATGTGCTGAGAATTTGCAAATTTGATCAACTTGAGATCAACTTCAGGTCTAAATGCCAAACTGACTCAATGTTGTTCAGTCTGTGCACACACACGCACATGTGCTTTGCAAACAAGAGACACGCTGTTTCTGCTTAAGTCCACCACCACTTGGAGCCTTGACACACACGCACACACACCCACACACACACACGCGCATACACCCACACACACACACACACGCATACACTCATACTCACACACAACACAGGCATGCATTTATGTGTACAGATAAAGTATGTGTACACACACGGGCAAACACACACTTTTATGTATACAGATACAGTATCTGTACACATGCATGCCGGCAAGCACACATAACCACACACACACAGACTCAAACACACACACACACAGACTCAAACACACCCACCCACACAGACTCAAACACACCCACCCACACACACACACAGACTCAAACACACCCACCCACACAGACTCAAACACACCCACACCCACACACACACACATGCTCACGGGACAGGCTCCAGGCTCTCCTCCAGCGCGAGGGGAGCGGTGGTGGTGGCACAGCTGGTGCTGGTAATGTTATCTTGGGCTGGGGTCCTTAGGAGCAGGTCCGGGCAGGCCGCCTGCGTGCCTGAGGAGGGGAGAAAGGGGAAGTATGTGGTCATAAAGAGGACAAACAGAATGAACACACACACACAGTCAAAAAGATCTCGTTTTTACTTAACCTCATACTAGATTAGTAAAAAAAAAAAAATACACTGAAAAATGAACCCATGACTTTGACTTGAATGTGAAATGTTGTAGATATATAGATAGATAGATACTTTATTGATCCCCAAGGGGAAATTCAAGATGTTGTGATGGTGATACATTAATATGGGTATATTATATTTATATAATGATCATATCAATTAATACATAATACCAGCAATGTGGCAGGATAACTGATGGCGGAGTCAGGGAAGATGCAAGTTTCCAAAAAAAGTCTTTTGTTTATTTATTTTTTTTATTTTTTCAAAAATATTTTTTCTAATACGTGCAAATATTAACGGTGTCAAGACGAGCAAAAATGCAAAACAAAAACTGTTCAAAAAGAAAATAAATAGGCATCAAAGTTGCCAGGCTATGTCTCAAAAGACCCTGCACTCTTAACCAGTCCACAATTCTCATAAACAGTTCTCTCTCTCTGCACAGACACTTTGCAACTGAGACCATGGGGCCTAATACAGCCTTAGGCTAGCTGTAGCCCCTCCCACTAGATTGCCCCAATGCTAACAAAAATCAATTAACCAAATAATCACACAATAATAACCAAATAATAAACCAAACAAGCAAACAGCAAATATAGAAACACATACAAAATGTTTCCCCCACCAAAATCACATTTGTAAAGAGAAAAACCAATATTAGTGATAAACAAAAAAACACCCCTGCAATAATGGTTCCCACCACCAATCACCCGCGAAACCCCTCTATTTCAACCTAGTGGAACATTTCCTCGGCTTCCCCACGTTAAACCAGAAAGTTGAAACGGAGTTCGGAACGGTGGTGAGTTAACTGTGTACAGAATTGTAATTACGAAGGTTTAACTAAATAAATGAGAAGTTTGACAGCCAGTGTGGGTATTTTCATTACTTGCTACCAGAAGAAGATACAATGTATATAGTTCGAGTAATATATGAATGGAGTCATGCACAAACATTTGTTGCTTTAAAATGCCGGTAGGCCTTTCCCTGCACCCTAAACAACAATGTATGCTAGCTGGCATTTATGGCGAACGGTGGTAAATGACATTGTGAATAGTGAACCAGGAATACAACAGAGCAAACGGTAATGACCGTGATTTGGCACGACGAACAGCGGCAGGACAGTCTGAATATTAGCGCCGGCGTTTGGCTGGCTGCACGCTGCGTGAGCACGTCACGGCTCAGTCCGTGACAACCAGCATCATATCTCATATAGTAATTCATGATAACCGCGGCATGTTATTTACCAAAAAGCACTTCCCCATTCCAAGCATGGAGTGGACTGCCAATTCCCACTGCATATATAATTATTTCATTAATAAGGAATAATTTTGACCTACTGCTCTTTGTTCTAGCAATGTACCTTACCGGTTTACCTTGTTTTCAACTAATTAATTCTTACAGAATTGTGGTTTGTATATGTTAATAGCTATTTGTATTATTCTGTTAAATTTGATTTAGTCTATTACTATTAAGTCATTTACTATTACTATTTATTTTTATATAGTCTATTACTATTTACTCTTTTTATTTAAGCTATATGATTTTACTTTAAACTGTTCATTTAAATCTGTTTGTAATGTTTATTGATGTCTTTGCAAGTCTATTTGGACAAAAGCGTCTGCTAAGAACCATAAACAAACACAACTTGCATCTATGTCCTGGCAATCAAATAGCAGGAGCAGCATTCTTACCACTGCCTCGGTCAGTGCCCTTGGTGGGGGCCGAGGGGATGCCTGAGGGGCCTCCCATGGGGTCCGGGGTCTGGGCAGAGGCCTGCTGTGGCTCCTGGCTCTGGGCCCTGTCAAGTGGCTGGGCTGGTGGGGGCGGCTGAGGGTTGGACTGGCTGGGGGGCGCACGGACGGCAGTGGACGCCACGTTGGCTCGCCGCAGGGTCTGCGGACCGGCGCGACTCCTCCTAGAGGGTGACGTTTTCACTGTAGAGGAAAAAACGTGGGAGAAGAAGAGATGAGGAGGGGAAGAGAGAAGTGAGAGGCGGACGGACAAAAAACGGTACATTTTAAGTAAATTTAACAGGAAAGTTTGGATCACCAAGAGACAATGAAAGTGAAAGTAGGGCAGTTGAAAGTTTCAA
Source organism: Alosa sapidissima (assembly GCF_018492685.1). Taxonomy (NCBI): domain Eukaryota; kingdom Metazoa; phylum Chordata; class Actinopteri; order Clupeiformes; family Clupeidae; genus Alosa; species Alosa sapidissima. Next base: position 8,123,277 of record NC_055977.1, on the reverse strand, counting down.
AACTTGATTCAAAAGTGTCTGTGTTAAGAGGAAGTAGACACAGATGGACATGCAGAAAAGGCCAAATGACATGAGCCTTGGGCACATACATTCTCGTGGGATCCTCTTAAAGACTGCGCTGCACATGAACCTCTGGAAGCGGTCGGCATAAAAACCTGGCCTGTGTACCGACACCGTATCCTGCAGTCAAAAGACAAGACACTTGACACCACATATCTGTGGAAGTAATTTAGTGCAATTTACGACTGTGTCTAAGTGCTTGCAGCGCAGCAATGGTGTGTTTGTGTGTTTATTTGTGTGCGTGTGGGGGTAGTTATCACTTGATCCTCTCTCACCCCGTCATGGACAAGAGCCTTCCAAGAATGTTCCAGCTTCTTCACAAATCTAAACACAGATAAAAAATAAATGTATGACTTCTCCAAATTCACACATCTTTAAAAAGACAACCACCACACAGAAAGACAGACACACAAACACTGAAAAGGCAGAAGACATTTCTCCACAAAAATGATAAGAACATAAAAGACATTTTGAGCACACCTACCTGTATGACTGCAGGATGTCAATTATTCCAACGAAGAGCAGCACCCTTTCCCCTTTGGAATGTGCAGGAATACCACCCATGCTGAAGAAAAACAAACAAACAAACAAACAAACAATACAATCAACAAACAATACAACAGAAACCTCCATTCACCAAATTCCTATCATGCAGAAAAATCTCTGCCTGATGACGATCTGTTGTCGCTCAGATTCCTGCCAAAGTAACCTTACCAGACAGACGGAAAGAGTCGTTCCAGGTAAACAGACAATAGCCCTCATCCCAGGTAATCAAACAATGCAGCAACACTGACGAGAGTCATTCCAGGTAAACAGCACTTACTGGTTGTGTCCCTGGTCTGAGCACTGGATGGCCTCGAGGGCTGTGCAGTAGAGCGGCTTCTGGCCCTGTGCTCTTTTCTGTTCGGGCACCGCCGCGGGCACCTCGTCGCCCCTGCCCTGCTCCAGCCGGTGGATGCCCACCAGCAGGCTGTAGTCCATGATCTTGAAGCTCTGCAGCAGCTGGCGAGGGAGGGAGGTGGGCAGAGCCGCGGGGGGCGGGGGGGGGGGGGGGGACAGAAATAGAAGAAGGCGTGTGGGGGTTTATTATCGAGATGCACACAGGCCAGGGGATTGCACCACTCACTTTCACTTTCGCCATGAGTTGCACATCAAATGACACTAGTCACAGTGTTGCACCTGTTGCTCTGAAGTATAATATCATCTAATTCTCTAACCTTCTCTCTCCTTTCACACATGCATAGAAACACACACAGACACAGACACAGACACACACACACACCACTGTATGTATTATACATTTCCACAGCTATGAGACTACTGCACACCATAGCAGTAGCTTCATGGCAGCACAGGTCCAGAGTTCTATAAATTATATCTTGAGTTTTCCTCCTTCCTGTCCTAAACCACCCTCCCCAGAATAGACACTAGTTATTGTTATGTATATACAGACACAACCACATTCAGGCACTCTTCTTCACTCTCTTAATTTAACCCCATCTCTCTCTCGCTCTTTTTCTGTCTTTCTCTCTCTCTCTCTCTCTCTCTCTCTCTCTCTCTCTCTCTCTCACCAGGCAGTCTCTCTGGATGGTCTTGCAGAGGGCGTTGTAGTGGTCAGCGTCCAGTAGGAGCCCCTCAGGAAGGTCCTGACGGAAGTCCAGGTCCTTGAAGGTGGGCGAGAATTTGGTGCGCTCGCGCGACGACGCTTGGCGCTTATACGTGGAGCCCTTCAGGTCGAACTTGAGGTGCATGGGGATAGCACGGGGCAGCAGGTTGTTCATGACCACCAGTCGGATGTTCTTGCCACCCGTCTGGATGCAATAGAGTCCGTAGAACTTGGGGAGGAGGGTATGCCTGTTCTGGTTCAGGTTCTATAAAGAGAGATGATTCTGTTCACAAATGTATAAGAAGATGGGCTCTCTTTCCGTACATACTAGAGGCCGACCGATACGGGATTTAAAAGACCAATACCGATTTCGATATTTGAGGATTTACAAAAGCGATAAACGATAAATCAGCCGATATTCATTTTTAACAAACACAATGTTGTGAGTTGTGTTTAAATAGGCCTACCTATCTGGTATCCTAATGAAAGGCTCTTACACAATAATAATTATGAAAAATAGTGTCAGATCTTTAGCCATATCCACGCCTCAAGCGTGGCTCAAATCGCGCCGCAACCGCGACCCAGTTAGAAAATAGAGGGGAGGCCTATTTTTTCCGCTTCATACGAGCAGCTGTGTGTAGAAATATACTGAAAAGAGAAAAATTGACATTTGATAGTCATAATTTCTGTTTAAAAGGACAGACCCCCAATTTCTCCTTATAGGCCTATTCCTATTGCGGGGGGGGGGGGGGGGGGGGGGGGGTACTTACAGTAAACAGCAGCCACACTAGCTCCATCATACCCGAGTCTCAAGCGTCGCACGAACCACGCTGCAAACGCAACCCAGCTAGAGAAGAGAAGGGATGCCTACTTTTTTCCGTTTCATGCAAGCGGTTCTGTGTAGAAATTGAAAACCAGTTGATGGTCATAATAGGGGAAGTGGAGACAACATGTACTATAAAGTAGCAGAAATAGGGTGACCACCATCCCCATCCAGACTCTGAAAAGGAGGACAAGCTGCGTGTGTGTGTGTGTGTGTGTGTGTGTGTGTGGTGGGGGGGGGGGGGCCGTAAAAACATCAACATTAGGTTTTTACACACCGTTAACAGCATTAAACAGTGTGATACTTTTGAAAGAAAAACTGCATAATGTAAGATAAAGTCTATACTCATATATGACGTTTTCATTTTGCTGCTCTGCTGTTGCCAAACGTTCTGCGGTCGAAGTTCAACCATGTTTAACTTTGATCGCGACGTGCTGTATCTGACAGCTATTTTGTTTTGAGCCCAGTGGCACAACACAGATCTTTGGGCCATTCCTTCAACCCAGCGCAACCTAGCAGCGAGTGCAGTACATGTCGCTTCCAATCTGTCCAATCAAGCCCCTTATGTGCAACTGCAGAGAACACATTGTTTTTATCATCGCTATTTTGTTCCATTTGCAGTGGAGCACTTGTATCATCCATACAAGCATTGTTTGCTGTGGAGTATTTGTATCATCGCTACTTATAAGCATTGTTTGCTGTGGAGCACTTGTCAAAAAGATGGACAAATGTCCAAAAAGGAGGACGTTTTACCTAGGTCCAGACAGAGGGCTTGAAGTCCAGACAAATGGCACCTTAGACAAACAATGGCATTAGGCCGTTATAAACGGCAATACTGATAGATCGCAAATAGCTAATATCGGCTCACCGATTTACCGGTCGGGCTCTAGTAGCATTTATGCACAGGCTGAATATACTGACGTTTTTCACAATTACAAGGACAGACACAGACACAGCAAACACCACATCCACTCACACAGTACTGTAATTAAAAAGCATTACTTACACGCACAGACACACACAACACACAAACACACACACACACACACACACACACTACTATAATTAAAAAGCATTATTTTGTATGCAAAACAAATTGCACTTATCCCGGTATATAAAAACTATACACTTATCCACACGGGTAGAAATACACACGCATGCGCACACACACGCATACACACAAACACAAACACAAACACAAACAATCCCATACCAGGAAGTATCCAGGCAGGAGTTTCTGCAGGAATTCTGCCTCCTTATGCTGCACAGTTTTGATGATGAACTCGTCATCACTGGAGACATAGAAGAGGGAGCCGCTGGCTCCTGAGCTGGACAACTCAATCAGGGGCTCGTTACAGAGGGAGTACTGCACACACACACACACACACACACACACACACAACTCAATCAGGTGCTTGTTACAGAGGGAGTACTGCACACACACAACATGTCACCTCGTTACAGAGGGAGTACTGCACACACACACACACACACACACACACACACACACACACACAGACAACACGTCACTATACAGTACAAATAGAGCTTTAACATACACACAGACACAAACACACACAGTAATTACACAAGGTGTGCTGTAATTGCACAGACACACACAGACACACACAGACACACACACACACACAACAAACGGGAGCCTGAAGAAGCATGCTCCTTTTACAAAGGTTCAGGTTTTTGTTATTGTTTGAGAGGAAGGATACTACCGTTAGGCAACAGATCCTTGAGAAACCACTTTTATAGTAACAGGTCAGGAAAGGAACATTTCTTGAAGGACTGCGCTCACCAGCTACTGTAACAGAGGTGCTGACAGACATCTTTAACACCACACTCTTCCAGGAAGCTGTACGAACATGCCTTAAGACCTCTACCATCATCCCCGTACCTAAGAGCTCCACAGTAACTGGACCCCCATCAGTACATACAGGAAGAACCGCTTGACTGCCGAAGCCGTCTCTTCCGTGATCCATCTAGCTTTATCTCACCTGGAGAAGAAAGACTCTTATGTCAGACTACTCTTCCTGACTTCTTCCTCTGCGTTTAACACCATCATCCCCCAAACACTGGTGAACAAACTCTTTACTTCGACTAACCACAACACTGCAATTTGGATCTTTCTAACAAACGGACCCCAATCTGTCAGGATCCACAGCAAGACGTCTTCCACCATCATCCTCAAACACCGGCGCCTCCCAGGGATGCGTCCTGAGGCCTCTACTGTATACTATGCTGACCTACGACTGCACATCTCAACACTCAAACAACCATGTGCTGAAATTTGCAGATGACACAGTGGTAGTAGGGCTTGTCACTCAAAAACAACGAGTTAGCATACAGAAAGGAAGTAGCTACACTGGAGACCTGGTGTAACAGTAACAACCTCAAGCTGAATTCAAAGAAAACAAATGAGATGGTGGTACACTTCAGGCGGAGAGGATCACCTGAACTTTAGTCATGAACTTACTAATGGACTTCGAGCACCCTGAACATTGCGGTCATTCACTGCGCATACTGCAACGATAAGAGAGTTTTAGATAGGATGATGCATTTGTTTAATCAACTGGGACCTGAGTACTAAATGTAGCTTCTACATGAAAATGTTTGGAATGACAATACAGCTTCCTTGAATCCTTGAATTTTAGCTGTTTCACCTTTGACAAAACGCCCAGTGATCATATGTTATAGAGTCTTCGGGGCTTCTTCTGAAGCTTTGATGAACACCAAACAGGCAGAAGGTGAATGAGCATGTTTACTAATACTGGTCTGCCACATAGGAGCCAATGATAGTAGAGAGACAAGCCTTCCTCTGAATTGTCATAATGAAGTACTTTGCTCAGACATGGAGAAAAGGATGAAGACTATGGAGGAGTACCATGTAGTCATCTGGGCGAATGCCATACATATCCCTGAAGTAGCGAAAGGCGATGGGGGCATAAGTCTTAAACCGGAAGTCCACGTAGTGGTGAGCAGGGGTCAAATTGGTGCCTTCACTAGAAGAGGGAGGCAGATAGAAAGAAAGAAAGAAAGTGAGAGAGATAAAGAGAAAGTCAGAGAGAGAGAGAAAAGGGTATATAGTACACAGAGATAAAAGGAGGGAAAGACAGTGGAAAGTGGAAAGACGAAAAGGGAAATCATTACAGAACAGGCTGAAGTGAAATGACAGACTGGAATTTCAATTATTATGCAACACTATGATACTGATACTGTATCAGTTCCCATGCGCACACACACACACACACACACACACGCATGCATGCAGGCACGCACGCAAACACACACACACACACAAAGACACACCTGGGAAAGATGATGCTTTCCACCACCTCAAAGTCCTGCATGAGCACGTCCCTCTCCGGCTTCTGGGTCAGGCTGCCTACCGTGTGGGCAATGCCCAGCTGGATGGCACCCCTCAGGGCTGAGGACGGCGTCTGGCCGGGTGGAGGAGTAGGAGGAGGTGGACGAGAGGGGAGGGGAGGAGGTGGTGGAGAAGAGGGAGATGGAGGAGGTGAAAGAAAGGGAGATGAAGGAGGTGGAGGAGAGGTGGAGAGTGAGGAGGTGGAGAGGGAGATGGATGCAGAGGTGGACAAGAGGGGAGGGGAGGAGAGGTGGAGGGGGGGAGGAGGTGGATGGCGGGGGAGGAAGGAGGTGGAGGGGAGGATAGGTGGAGGGGGAGATGGAGGTGGAGGAGAGGAGAGGCAATTTACCCAAAAGAAAAGAGGAAGAGAGGGATTGTGTGAAAACAAGAAGTTGGACAGGTCTGTGCATTCTACAGAAATGAGAAACTGTCAGCTTTCTCCTTTGGAAGCAGCTGAGTCATCAGAGACTAAACCACAGCAAGACTCTTACTAGTCCAAGGCTATATGTCCACACATAGCCGGATACTCAGTTTTCAGTCACTGAACATTTTTATTTTTAAAAACTCTGCAAAGATAATAACAGATAAAGACAGGGAAATCTGAGTTTCTAGATTGTGACATGACATTTTTTTCTAAGATGCTGGAGCACACTAATCGCTTCCAGTCTTTCATTTCAGTGCAAACACTTGACTGACGTCTTAACACTACTGTGTATTCCTCAGAGTCAAAGGTTGACAGTAGTGTCGAAACATCAGTCAAGTGTTTGCACTGAAATAAAAGACTGCAAGCGATCAGTGTGCTCCAGCTCCCTGTCTTCATCTTAAAGTCTGCTGTCCTACTGAGAAGCACCTGACTGCGCAGTTTCCTAAGGATGATGCATGGAATGCCCTACTGTAATGACATTTTCTTCTTTGTTAAAAATGTTTTCAGGTCTTTGATTGGCCAACATCGCCATCGGTTTTATTGACATCTTCTTGACAGCCTTTAATAGCATATGAACTAATAGCGCATAATTCAAAATACTTTCGGCTACGTGTGGACATAGCCTATCAGTGAACTAGATCAGAGGATTCTTTTTATTCCACTGTCCCGCTGTGACCAGTGAGTAAGTCCTTGTGACTGTAGCGTACACTCATATTCATTAAGGTATGATATACTGTATATTTTCTGTGGACTTAATTGGTAAAATGATGTCTTGTCTCCACCGTGGGATAGTGAGAAACGTAATTTCGATCTCTTTTTATGTCTTGGCATGTGAAGAAATTGACAATAAAGCAGAATTGACAATAAAGCAGACTTTGACTTTGATATAGAATTCATTTAGTTGACATTCCCCAAAGGACTTTAAAATGTGCCTTGTGGGTGTTTTCCTCCTCTAAAAGGCCCGAGGGGATGTATATCAGTGTATCAAGCAAAAGGCTTAGCCTGGGATACAAACTTTTGGCAAATTTGGGATTTGCTCTGCAGGTCCGTCTGGCCAAGAGGCCATTGAAGCCCATTTTCAATGTACCTAAAACCCGGGGCGCACAAGTACAATCGCTAATCTGGCATGTACGTGTATTTCTTCGGAGTTGAGTACACAACAACATTTAATACCTTTGTTTACTAGATTGCTGCAACAGTTTGGTTTAATGCACCAATTTAAGTTTCATTTCACTGCTAGTTACGCCCCCTGCTGGAAGTCGTAAGTCGATGAACTTCGTCCAGGCCCACTCTCTATTCCAATTGAGAAGGCCTGCATGCTAACCAGGCTACTAAAGGCTTAAACTCACTTTCCTTTTCACCCAGACTGCATGGTTTCCTGCTTTTCTCGCTCACACAATGAGCACTAACCTTTTTATAGGTGGTCTCTCCTGTTTGGTCGATGCCTCTATGGCCAATGGTTTTCTTCACAACATGAAGGGGGAAAAAAGCGATCACACACACACACACACACACACACACACACAAACCAGACAGACAGACAAGCAAATACAAGCAAGATGTGAAAATGTTAATTCAAATGACTGATTTTTTTTTTTTGGCTAAGCTTAACAGAGAAGTCGCCACAAACCAGACTGGCTCACCATTTTTCCAGGGCCACTGGGATCTGGAAGTAAACAAGAGAAACAGATGTGATTACTTTTCCTGATATCAGTGTAAGAATGCAGACTCTACAAGGCAACTTAACACAGTCTTCATACCTGAGTCAGGCTGAAAAGACAGACAGAAAAGAGGCGGTATGTAAAACTGAAAGACAGAAAGAAAGAGATGGAAGGAAAGAAAGAAAGAAAGAGGAAGAGAAATAGAAAGTGTGTGTGGCTGTGGTTAGTTCAGCAGGACAGCCAACCACCCAATCTCACACTGCAGTATACAGTCAGCCATTAATAAATCATCTTAAATAATAAAAAAAAAAAAACCTCACATTTCAAACTGGCCTGCAAAACTCATCACGAAAACAAAAAATGCCTACCCTTCAGAGTGGGGAAAAAAAAGTGTCTCACACTTTAAAATTAACAGCTTTCAGCTGAATGTGAAACCAAAACCTTCAAAGCTGACATTATTTTCCTATTCGTCTCTATAACTATGATGGTGTGTCACAGCAGACACTATACACCACAGATTATAGAGCGGAGCGTGTAGCGCTCTAGAATCTTTGCTATACGCCATCCTGCATTTCAAGAAAGAGTGGAATGCCAGTGCTGAGAGACTGCAGCTGCATTTCTGGGTCATTGAGCTGGAAAAACATGCGAAAACTATTATGATCGTCTAGTTTTCATGCTTGCCCAGCAGTTTTTTTAGTTTCCTCAGTTCCTTCAGAGAACAATTCAGAAACTCAAACTGCAACAAGATTTAATCGGCAGCGCTTGGTGATGCACACCTGAAACTATGCACAAACACTAGTGTGTCACCACAATCCTGAGCATACGTGCACAATGCACATGCAACACACACACACACACACACACACACACACACACAAACAAGCAAACAAACACACACACACAAAATGCAACACCAGCTATGTTTCAGTTCAGTTTCTGAAGAGAGAAGCATATTGATTTCTGAAGAGAAGCTCACAAATGCGCGCACACACACACAGTTAAAGCAAAGCAACTATATCAGTGCCCACAACAAATGGCACACACTTTTTACTGTTAGTGTCAAAACAACCCAAAGATGGCCACAATACAGAACACAGTCCTGGCTACCTCTCCGAGGAAATATCCTCCTCCAGAATGCTGTGTGCAGGGCTACTACAAGGTGAAGAAAAATCAAGGAACACCAAGGAAAAGGTGGATAGAGCAAATGCGTGTTGGAGGGAGGGAGAGAGGGAAGGGAGAGAGAGAGGGAGAGAGAGACATTAAAATCTAAACACATAACATTCTAAAAGTAGGTTCCATTTACCGTCAGTGAGCTCACCTGTTGAGCCCGTCAGTGCCTGGGGAACAGGATCGGCGGTGGCCATAGCACTTCTGTCTGTCAGCTTAAGTTCTTACTCGGCTCAACACTGCTCCCACGGTAGACTAACTGTAGCCTACAATACGTTTCTTGAAGTTAGCTGAACCGCTGCATGAACTTTTGGCTGCTGGCTTTGAACCCAAAACTCTCCAGCTAGCTATCTGTAACCTTCCACAGAGCTTTCGGGGCTGTCAGACCGGCGAGTCAGCAGGAACGTTTGTGTCATCATATCCCTTGTTCCCCGTCAAGACAAGACAACTGATCAGACACAGGCGGAACTTTATGTGAAAAACGGAGTGGAGAAGAGCTTAGTGCTAGTCAGCTTGTGATAATCGTGTTACAGATCTTACAAACTCATACCCAACTTAAGACATGCCTATAACGTTAGCCACTGCAATGTAGCCTACAGGATTTGTTGACAAACTTGATTTAAAAGGCTACTTAACGATACAGTAAGCTAACAAAAAGATGTCTTAGCATTAAACATCAATTATAGCCAAAATAGATGGACTTCAAAGCCCGTTCAAATGCCAGTTGCTTACCCGGTGGATTTTTTTTTTTTTAAAATGGTCTTGTTAGACTGAATAACTCCAAGCAAAGTTCATTCGTTTGTGTCTATGCTGCTTGCTTGCTGTCAAAACCGATATGGTCGTGTTGAGTTGAGCTCAACAAGAAAATGTATTTAAACGAGGCGCCGAAGGATAAGCTTGCAATTAATTCCCGTCAATATCTTCCTTCTCACATTGTCAAAAGCAAATTGTGTGAAGACTTAGCAGTGCTAACTACAATAGTAACTGAACGGCATTCCTAAGAGACCGGGACCGCTCCCTTCCAACTTCACTCTCTCTTGGCTTTTCTCCAGCGAGCGAGCGAGTGAGCCGCCTTCTAGAAGCACATAGCCAGGAGGATGTAAAGATTATAGCGCCACCTAGCGAGACTACTCTGTATCGTATGTCTTGTTTAGTCTGAGCAGATCTTTAAAGTGTGTAGCCTATAGCCCAGTGTTTTTCAACCTTTTTTGTGCCACGGCACACTTTTGACACTTAAAATGTCCCACGGCACACTAACATCCTGTGTGAAGAAAAAATAAACATACCATAGCCTAAAATTTCAAATAATACACAGATATGGCCTTATTATGGCTTCTATGCAAGACCTGCTCAATAAAACAAGCACACTCTGTTTCATTTGTAGGTGACTATATCTAATTTAATTGTTGTTATGAACTGGATATGTGATGATTCTGTGAATACAGGATATGGGGCCCCCGTTGTTCAATGCCTGCATACCACAAATAGTGCAATCATACAATCAATGAGAGCATGTGGTTATAAATTCTTTGATGCAACAGTTGCTTTTCTGGACCAGTGAGTGACATTTAGGTAATTTTCTGCGGCACACCTGATGTTGAAAAACACTGGCCTAGCCTACTAAATGGTGCACCAAAATAGGTATTGATTACTATTTCAAAATAGCAGACATTGATGAATTTTATAAGAATGACAGGAAACTCACTCACAGAGCAATGAGAGTCACTATTTTGAAGATGTTTATTTTATTGTAACAAATGGGACATTTTTGGAGCATTGTGTACCTGAGAGGAAGTTCATGACTGAACAAGTCCTGTGTCCATAACTCTGTATTACACCTCATAATATAACAGCACTTCTGACATATCCAGGTTTACGCAAGTCCAGTGAGATTACTGTCCATTAAAGCATTTCGTCACAGGGATCACTACGAAACAAAACCCCTTGATGTCACCCCTTATAAATGCCTTAGTTTTGACCTTAAACCCCTTCTATAATTAAGTAGGTTTTAAGTAAAATGCATAGATTAAGGTTGATTAAGGAGAATTACTGAAGATTACTGAATTTACCTCTTTCTTTCGATTTCCCCTTAATTTCCCCGCTTAATCAAGGAATCCCTGAATTAACACCTTAAAATAAAATTAAGATTAAGTGTCCTTAATTAATCACAACAAATAAAGGGAACCCCTGACTTGACACCTTACATGTAGATTAAGGGGTCACACCTTAAAATGGCATTTTAAGGTAAAATCAAAGGCCTGTTTTACAAATTAAAGACCACTTAATAAGTGGTTTTGTTATGCTTTCAGGGGAATTTGATGTAAATTTGAGTACATCACCTTTCGTAGTGGATGTAATTGCTCTCCTTTCTTGCCTATGGAATTTGACCTCAAACAAACAGTCCTGAGAAAACAAAAGCATGGACAAGCATGTTCTGTGTTTAACTTGGTTTGAGTTCAGAGGAAACTCATCCCCCACCACACATGGCATGACTAACCAATGACTACAAGTCAAGTCAACAGTTCCAAAGAAGCCAACTGGTCAGGTGATTTGCTCTTCCTGGTAAGTGGAGGTAGAAATGGCACCATAGGGATCAACCACGGTCTGGGCACAGCGCACTATGGTGGCCAACAGGAACACACAGAGCAGGAGGAGGAAGAAGAGTGCGAAGCCAAGGTCCACGTCGACCTCCAAGCTGGTCAGAAGTGGCGGGGGCGGTGGCTGGTCCATCGGGGCTTTTCTAGGGACTGTCACACCAGGGAGGAAGACAGAGGACCATCTCACAAGACACAGCTCAACCTTTGTGTGGGAAATACAATCTCGGCTGAGAGGCCAGGAGCGGAGGCTTTACATGGGCTAGACTGTCATGCTGACATCAGCACTAGGACCAGCAAGAGTCGACTCTCCAGGTGCCCCTCGACTCAGTCATCATAGTGGAGGGAGGGTGGCGCTAGTGAAGGCACTGTGCTGTACACTGACTCTGAACTCATGATGTCAGGGTGTATGGAGGGGTGAAGTTACACACAGAGGAAGAGAGACAAATGTTCCAGTCCAAATGGCCTCCTGAAGAGAGAGGAAGCAGACAGACAGACAGACAGGATAAGCCTGATGAGTATTGCTCCCATACAACACAAAAACAAAACAAACACAACACAAAACAAAGCGATACAACATCTCTTTCATACATCCGTACAGTAGGCCTATTGGCTATTTCACGGAATCATTAAACCTTATTGATTTAGCTAAAACAAAATAAATCATCTCCAGCTGCTGAGTACAAAATGCAGGAACTAGATCTGTGTTTCAAGCCATACTTGACGCATATGTAACATTTTCATTTTCAAACAAGCATCTACCAGTAAATGTAGAGCCTCCAGCAACATTATACAGTGAAAGAAAAAGTTCTTTCAGTGTATAATGTAACACAGGTGGGATGTGGTATTTAAGGTTAGGCTATTATTGAAGAGTAAACAAACTGTTTTTCTCTGAGCACTGATCCTCCTTTGGCAAACAGTTTGTGAAAAAGAGGTTGACATGCATGATTGATGGAACTATATACATACTTGTAATTAAATGAATGTGCATCAGTTTAGCTCCGACGCATTAGATCTTTGAAACCCATTCTTTACCCCATGAGGTGTAACTCTTGCAATAGCAATGGCAATGGTAATATTATTTATCTCTAAATAAATTAGTACATTATGGACATCTTCTCAGGGGCACAGTCACGTAGATATCTATATGCTCGCATATGAAATGCAGATACAGTATTTTTCACAGCAGAGTATTATGCAAAGCCTGATGAAAGAGAACTCACCCTGTCTCCTGAGTGTGGCAATGCGTCCACTCCTTCACAGTCTCACTTTTGTTTTGTTTTCTCCTTCTCCTCTCCTCTCCTCTCACTCTCTGCCTCCACAACTCTTCTTCACTCACCTTGTGTCTGTTGTCACAAGGAAACCCAGGAAACCCAGTCCTGTTGCCTGACCACTGCCAAAACTCTCTGGTTCATCTGAAGAGTCTCTCTGCCTGCCGTGGTGTTGCATAATTTTACTTTCCTCCTCTCCTCCTTCTGTTTCGGCCCCACCACTGTCCTCTTCTTCACTCAAGAGGATGAATCCATTTCACAGATATCCCTTCAGTGCTCACACACACACACACGCACACATACCCCCCCCCCCCCCCCCCCCCCTACACACACACACACATACACACACACATACACACACACACACACACTCACTCACTCTCTCTCTCTCTCTCTCTCTCTCTCTCTCACACACACACACACACACACACACACACACACACACACACACACACACACACACACACACACACACAAGTTGTAGCAGAGGCCCCTTTGGCATTGGTTCCCTTAATGAATACTTTAGCGGGGAGTTGAATGACGCTGAGCACAGTTTCACATGTGAATGAAACACCCGGGCCTTTTGTTTTCCTGTCTCAGAGGCTTTGAGCCTAATCACCCACGGTGCGTGCCGTGCGGGTAACCCAATCAGACCCGCTTCACCCCACGCCCGCCTAATGAGCGAGGGAAAGCTCACCAATGCGCATACCGCACAGGCATCGTGTGATGGACGATGAAGGGAGCATAGGCTAAACAGTCAGAGAGAGAGAGGGAGAGAGAGAGAGGGGGAGAGGGAGAGAAAGAGAGGGAAAGATGACCCGCCCTCAGAATGCAAAAGGAGCACCTCCATAGGAAACTGACTCCGCGCTAGTTTTAAAATGGACAGGTTGGCGTGCATCAGGGCAGCCAGCACAGGGAAACGTTCGCTCACGGGGGCCAAAAGGGCGAGTGAGTAAAGTGATCGGGAGCTCAGGCAATTGACATCGTCGGCCTGTGGGAGAAAGAGGAGGAGGAGGAGGAGGAGGAGGAGGAGGAGGGGGAGGGGAGAGGACAGGGGAGAGATTTATTTTGATGGAAGACAAAGGAGGGAGGCACACTTGCTGTGGGAAACGTTCTGAATTATTAACTGCCTGTCAATCAGCTAGTGTGTAAAGGGTATGTAAATGAACACTAAATTGTTTACACAAACAAACACACAAACAAACAACAAACACAGGGAAAGTTCATGTTTGTTCTACTGACTGGCATTAATTACATAGTTGGATGGCATGCATTAAATTCACCAGCATTATATTTGTAACACTCTGTAAAACAGACATGTGATGACACCAGAGATAGAGGTCTAGCATTACAAAACCCTTCAGAGCAAAGACTCATAGGGAACTTGTAAAACAGTATTTCATTTCACAGCAGACAGACCCACCAGGCGTAGATTTTTTGAATACTTGTAATTAGCTAATTCACTCAGCGAGGAAACAATGGAAATTGGTTTCAAAACCAATTGGTTCAGTCGTAGGCCAGCAAATGAGCAAGCATGGTCTAAATGTATTCACCTATTCCTGTTGTGCCTGCCAAGCATAAGCTGATGGCATGGTTGATAGTGATGCACACAATGTAAATGAAGGGCTTCTCATTTGCAACATAATTCTCTGTTATAGATACAGTAATTTCCTGTGTATTAGCCGCATTGTGTATAAACCGCAGAACAGTGTTTTAAGCAAGTAAAAAAATAAAAAAATAAATACCATATTAACTGTCCTCATGAATTAACCTCATAGCTGAAGAAATGTTGCAAAATCAATGTATAAACCGTGGCTAATAGTTGGGAAATTACGGTACTATTTTGATCATGAACTCATTTTTTCCCCATGTTTGCTGTCATTCAATGAGACGTTCTCAAGAATCTTTGATTGAAGGCAGCATGAAGGATACATGTCCATTGCCTTCAAAATTCAGCAAAATGAAGGTACAGTATCTTAGAAGACAGAATTTTATACAAACATTTGATTCGGACATGCATCGGTTCCTTGCCACCACCAAATGTGAATCTTAGGAGGCAAGATTTTATTCCACACAGCCATTGGCGGATGAATATTTTCTGTTTCTAAGATCTTTTTCTCATACATCCAGTTGATCTCTAGAAAAGAGAAAAGAACGTGACCCTGTAGTTGGATAGCATGAGGTAAGTGAAGAAGGCGGTGATGGAGGAAGGTTGGCACAGCGGCTGTTTCCTGAGATGAGAGCCAGTGCAGAGCGACAAAGAGGTGGGGCTGCATTCACAAACATCAGGTTTCCAACTTCTCCCAAAGACTGACCACTGCCCCTAAACAATTACTGCAATGCTCATGCATGGCTCCTCATGTGCATGGGCGCTCTCGAACGTGCCATGGATCTCGGTGGCACAGGGCTGACCTCTCGTGACCTCTTGACATCTAACGATTGGCCTGTCAGAGAAAAGGGAGAGTGACACAAGGCCATTAGCATAAGGTCAGTTTCAGCAGAGGAGAGTGTGTCATGTCAGGGTCAGAAGAAGGTTTAGAGAGAGATAGTGGCATTCTTAAAGCAATACAATGTAAGAATGGGTATTTACACCTTGGCATCAATTCCCAATGTTATGGGGACACCTTCAGTTTAATTTTTCAATATTGAAAAATGATGTTAAAAGGTACCCAGTGAATGATGTTAAAGGGGTACCCAATAAATGATGTTAAAGGGGTACCGTTGAATGATGTTAAAGGGGTACCCAGTGAATGATGTTTTTTTCCAATTGCTAACACACTAAAATGACATGCAACGCGCATTTCTGCCGAGATGGATGCCCGATGGGTGCCCAAAAAGCGTTGCCATATGGCCGCTGAGTGGAGGGACTTGCCTAAAAGGACTTTGGCTTTACACAAATTTTTCAATTCAAAATGGCACTTTTCACATGCAGTGAACACGGTTCTCTGCAAAAGACACAACAATCTGACATAAAGTCACATATTTGCCATTCCAAAACACTGCCATCCAAAATGAGACTACATGAGCACATACATGTATGTGCCACCTGGCCAAACACCTCAATGGTTAATTGTTACCACTTCAATCAGGAAGTAAGCACTATGAAAAGACCACAGGTGAGCACCCTTTTTTACGACAACAATGGAAGATGTTGCAGAGAGAGAAAGAGGGAGGGGGAGAATTAGAGGGGGAGGAAGAGTGAGAGCTGATAGAGGAGTTCTTGGCCAAAGAAGACAACAACATTTTTCTGCAATTTTCTTTTTCAGTTTACTGTTTTTTGTGAGCATATTTTTGTTCACTCCATGTAAATATATCTGCTGTGCATATGTTGCACTGACTTGTTTGGTGA
This sequence comes from Alosa sapidissima, assembly GCF_018492685.1. Lineage (NCBI taxonomy): Eukaryota > Metazoa > Chordata > Actinopteri > Clupeiformes > Clupeidae > Alosa > Alosa sapidissima. Next base: position 8,106,946 of record NC_055977.1, on the reverse strand, counting down.
AAAATACAAAATAATTGCATGCATGTGTAGGGGAGACCGGGTATGGTTGTAACACATTTTTCTTCAGCACCTAAAACTACCATTTCTTTTAAAGCTACAGTTCTGGAACTTTTTGGCAAAGTAACCACATTTGTCTACTACAAGTGGCAACCATTTAAATCTCTTCAACTATATTACAGAATTTGTGAGATTATGACAAATACAGTGTGTACCTTTGTTACAACCTACCCCACTACTGGGGTAGATTGTAACACCTATTGGGGTAGATTGTAACAGGTACAAAAAAATGCAGAAAAACAATGGAATTCCATTTGATATACTGATTTATTGCATAAACAGGGTACACAAGGTGTGAAAATAGATTCACCAACATATTGTATACCATACAATCCGTTCTTCACATAGAGAATGAAGATCATATTAACGTTTTAAACTAAATATAAAAACCACAGCGTTTATACTTTTGTGTGTGTATGTATTTGTGTCTCTCATGGAAAGAGATAGAGGGCTGAACAGTCACACACACAAAGATGAAATTAAACAGACATTAAATGGGTCTACTAGCCCCATTCCACAGGTTGTAACATATTCAAAAATTGTGTTACAACCTACCCCACCACTGTCATCCATTGTTTAGCTAGCTGTATTAGCATGGTGCTTTGACATTAGCAAGAGAGAGCTACACCATTCTTTACTAGAGAAACTATAGTTTGACCTGATGTAACTCATACAACTGTATCTACAATGGTAAAAGCACTAGAAAAAATAATAAAAAAATAAAAAAAGTTACTTTCTTACCTCAGATGTTGATTTTTTCTCCTTACTCCGGGATAAATGGCACTAACAACTTGAAAATGTCCATGTGTGATCGTTAAGGAAGTATGAGCAGTCAGAAACTGTCACATGGCTCATATCTTATCCCTGATTGGTGGAATTGGTGATGTTACAACTCTCCCCATGTTACAACCATACCCGGTCTCCCCTATATGCAAACATTTCTGTGCATGTGAACAATCTGAAGAATATTTTCAACTATACTTTACAAACCGACAATAAACAGCGTCAACAGTCAGAAAACAATGTATGTGGGTCTACCTTTGCTGTAAATAAATTTCTGCATTTTTCCAACTGCATTTTTTATGTTTGTGCTGCTAATGTTTAAAAATCACACTAAGTTTCGTTTTTGTCTTCCCCTCTCATCGCTGATTGGCCTGGCATTTTTCTTGTTTGATGAAAATGGTTATGAACTAAGGTCTTCCAGACGGAGGGCTATGTCTCAAACCGCCTACTTGCACACTTCAAATACTTAGTTTAAGTTTATAGTGCAAGTAATGATACAATACTAACAATTGAAAAGTAGGAACAACACAAGTAAGTGCTAAGTGCACACTAGCAGTTTGAGACACAGGCTTGATCTCCCTGAAAGAAGATATGTGGACGGGGCCTGAAACACTAGTAAACACAGAGCAGCTGCGCCCACAGGCTGTCAAAACTGAGCCATAATGGCGCACGTCATGACACAAGCCTGCCAGTCCAGTCTGGGGTTTCGTCATGTGAACCGTGCGTGGCCAGCAGAGGACTTATGCTTAATTCTGACATGACACAAGAGCCAGGCCAGACGGCCACCTGCCTGTGAGCTTGTCAGGCAGGTGTAAGGTTAAACCACCCTGCAGGAGTTGGATGGCTTTCAGGATATCAGTCAGATAGATGTATGTGTGTGTGTGTGAGAGAGAGATGGAGTGTGTGTGTACAGAATGTGTGTGTGAGAGAGAAAGAGACAGAGAGAGAAAGATAGACATGGGGTGTGTGTGTATGAGAGAGATGGAATATGTGTGTGTCTGAACTATTTTGCTAGCATTATATCAGCCAAAAGCACGATTACCGAACGTCCCCTCCTTCTTCGTGCAGGTGAGAATCTGTTAACCCTGCACTCCATCTATAAGTGGCAATCACCGAGTTTGGGTTACCTCTTACGTGCATGCATTTTGAATGGAGGATTAACACTGAGAATGTAACTTTAAACCAAGATTAGACTCATTCACCTCCACACACAAACAAACTCAATTGGTTTATTGCAAAGTACACACAGACACACACACACTCACTCAAAACAGGCCCAATTGGTTTTTCAGCAACAGCACTCTTCCGGACTGAAGTAATTAATGTCCAAATGCAGCACACAGTCTCTCATTAGAATGTTCTGAAAGCGCACGGAACACAGATGTTGCCATGGAAATCACAGATGCTAGGACTAATCTTAATTTGATCATCTGAGCCTGTGACTGCCTGGGCACTGGCAGCTGCAGATGTAAACACAGACACAGGGTAGGTGATTAACTCAAAGTTCAGAGGTCACGGTCAGAGGTCACTGACTCCTGCAGTACATAAAGGAAAACTGTTTTCCATATTCTGAATATGGACCGATTTGAAGTTTACGCCACTGTTGCAGCATCTACAGTGTATCCAGTTGCTATCTGCAGAAAATTGTTGCTCTTCATAGATATATAAAATTAGAGATACTTGATTTTAATAAATAACTTCAGGAAAAATTCACAAATTCAACAGAGGTGTCCCCCCCCCCCCCCACACACACACACACACACACACACACACACACACACACACACACACACACACACAAAGAAAGCACCAACAGCACCTTCTCATTATCCACAAGAATCTTTATATCTTATCATTGTGACAATACAAAATACAACATAAAAACACTTTAGGACCTGGCGGCCAGGTCGGGGGCCATGGAGTTTAGAGTTCAGCAGCAGCACACAGACACACTGATGGTTGAGCAGTGAGATGAACATGCCTGAAATGGAATGGACAGAGAAAAGGTCCTATGGTCTGAGTGTGTGTGTGAGAGAGAGTGTGTGACTGTGTGTGTGTGTGTGTGTGTGTGTGTGAGACTGTGGGAAGACAGAAAATGGAGGGATGAACACATAATAATGAAAGCGTGCGCAAGAGAGAGAGGCGGCATACTTTAAACTTTATCAATATTTTCAAAAGATAAGGCACTTCTACAGGTGAGACGTGAAACATAAACATAAACATACATATTTATATTTAAACTCTCCTTTAAACAGTTTTCAAGAAGGCAACAAAATTAACAAAATAAAAATAAAATGCCGACATTTGGCAGGGACTCATTGAGACTGACGATACAAATCATGATGCTCTCTGTTGCGGCGTAAGCATTAACTGCATGCAAACAGTCTACTTTGATTCTACAATGAAATAAACAGGTTTTAGTTGCAGCATTGAAGGAAGTGTTTGGGTCAAAAAACCCACTGGCTTCTCTCCCAGTCACTAATGCCAGAAAAAGGCAGAGACCATTTTGAGGGCGTACAGTGTATATCGTAGAGAGGAGACATAATAATACTGAGGTATTCAGACTTAGATTGGCACAACCAAACAAAGCCATTCTAAACTGGTATATTAAAATACAATCATGCCAACTCAATACAAGAGCATAAGGAAGGAATTTGATTTTGATTCACCGGATCAGTTAGTATTAACCGATCTGTTAGAGATTACTGATATCTCTGGATGCTGGATTTGGAAGAACATAAAAAAAAAAACTAAAATTCAAACAAAAAAAAACTAAAATTGGATTTTAAAACTGAAACCTAAAATGGTATGTAGTGGATGTGCACATTGCTTGTGGGACCGACAAAAATAGAAATTATTATCTTTTTAAGACACATTTAAAACAGGACATTTTCTTCACTGCCTAACAATAATTTTAAATAAATGTTCATAAAGATGATTACACATATCATGGGCAGACTTGGATCTAAACAAAAAAAATGGCAGCGACCACTGTGGTCTCTGATTCTCAAAAATGCAGGGAAAAACAAACAAACAAACAAACAAACAGAAAAACTATTAACAGTAGAGGCAGTGAATCGATTCATTTTGGTGACTTAGCTACAGGATGCCCCAGCCAACGGGGCATCGTCATGGCAACACCCACAGTGGCGCTGACCCTGGCGTGTGCTCCAACAGCGGAGTACACGCCTGGACAGCGGGAGAGAAGAGTGTAGGCACATGAGGGGGGTGGAGGGTGAGGGGTCAAAAGTCATCTCTATTGAGAAGCTGAGGGGGTGGAGAAGGGCACGTTCAAAGACAAGGCCACTATTCAGAGCGTCAGGGCCACCATGTGACAGGCACGGCTTCAGACGAGAGACAAGACCAAGCACGGGCCTCACTCTACCCCCCCCCCCCCCCCCCAATCTCGCTCACACTCTCTCTCTCTCTTTCTCTCTCTTCAGATGAGTGACGAGATCAACGACGGGCCTCATTCTACCCCCCCCCCCCCCATCTCTCTCTCTCTCTCTCTCTCATACACACACACTCACTCTCGCTTCAGACGAGTGACGAGACCAACCACAGGCCTCACTCTACCCCCATCTCTCTCTCACTCATAAACACACACACATTCGCAAACACACTCTCATGCACACAAACGCTCATTATAAACCAGGGCTTCAGTGACGTTAGCAGTGGGAGTGGTAGTGGCCCACTCTGAGGACAGTGGCTTGTGTAGACTAGAGACACCATGTGTAGCACACTACCCACACATGACACACACACACACACACACACACACACACACACACACGCCACAACCAAGTAGTGTGCTCTATGGAGGGAATGACAGGAGTGTTAGTGTCACAAGCGTATTTTAGGGAGTTCTTCAAAATAGTGTTTAAGTACGTACGACAGTACGGGTATTAACCTGTGTCTGTGAGTGTGTGTGTGTGTGTGTGCGTGTGAGTGTGTGCTTCACGGAGTGCCTCTGTGTTGTTTGAGTGTGTGTGTGTGTGTGTGTGTGTGTGTGTGTGTGTGTGTGTGTGTATCAGGGAGTGCCTCTATGTGGTTTGAGAGTGTGTGTGTGTGTGTGTGTGTGTGTGTGTGTGTGTGTGTGTGTGTATCAGGGAGTGCCTCTATGTGGTTTGAGAGTGTGTGTGTGTGTGTGTGTGTGTGTGTGTATCAGGGAGTGCCTCTATGTGGTTTGAGAGTGTGTGTGTGTGTGTGTGTGTGTGTGTGTGTGTGTGTGTGTGTGTGTGTGTGTGGAGCATTGCTATCCATATAAGCATGAATGAGTTACTTCTCTCTGCGTCCCTCCTTATAGTCTCTTGGTCTGGTCAGTATGAGGAGGAGGAGGAGAGAACCAGAAAAGACAGAATTAACGAAGGAAAGAAAGATGCTTCTTTCTTTCCTTCTGCCCCCCCTCTCTCTCTCCTCCCTCCGGACCCTCTCAGGTCAGTCCATCTTGCGGTGGTTGTTGTTGAGTACCGAGTGGCCATTCTGGACCGGTCCGTTCTTCGTCTTCCCATCCTTCTCCTCTTCCTCGTCTTCCGATTCGTCCGTCTCATCTTTGTCACTCCTCTCGTCTTCCACAATGTCCTGATGGATTGAAGAAAACAGAGGATGAGTTGAATAGGTGGAAGGAGAGAGGGAAGAAAAGAGGAAGAAAGGAAAATGAAACGGGAGAGATTCCGTTGATTAGCTCTCTAACATTCTAAACAAGGTCTGCTCATATTTAGTAGTACTTCCTTAATTGCACATGCATCCATAAACAAAGCTTATCTGCACCAATGGGGTGAGCATTTGGACACAAGGGTGTTTTTAATTGGCCCAGACACTCACGTTTCCGGGCAGGAACTTGATGGCCATACGCAGGATGAGGCCGAACCAGAAGACGTGCAGACCCTGCAATACCATGAGCAGGCCGTTGAAGAAGTAGTAGCCAAAGAAGGTGGGGTACAGGGACAAGGGGTACACCATGGTGGCGTGCATTATCCTGTGACCAAGAAACACAAGGCACTGGGTTAGTAACAGCAGTAGTTTCAGTATAATGCCATATCAGCATCTGTGGCTGTTATCATGAAAGACATAATAAAAGTATCTAATTTAGAGATGGTAAGATATAATAAAACTATATAATTTAGAGATGACAACAAACATAGAAATAGAATTACATAGATAAAACAAATCATTTTTCATATCTACATTTGATCCAACAAAATCCAGAACTTCCTTTTTTACTTTGAGAATACCGGTAATTGTGCTGTCTCCTGGTGTTCAGAGCAGAACAACTGAGTTGGATATGCTTCAGTGACTAGCCCATAGAAGCCGGGTTAGATAAAGTCACACTGTACTACAATATATTAACACTGCAGAAACTATTAAGACGATATTAATATTGCAAACTTCAAAGCAGAATTCAGTTACAGTGCACTCAGTAAAAATGCCCTATCCATTAACTTGATGTTGTATCTAAGCTAATAAATACATACATAATTGATAGTAAAAAGGCTATGCAATATTGATTAGGGAAGAATTAATGGGCTGTATTGCTTTCGCCTTGGGTTTCTTCTAAGCATGTGAGGCTGTGTGAAATGAAAACTAGATGTACTGCATAGCGGTACATAATATGACTGCCACACAGTGCTGGATGTGATGAGAATATAAATATCCCCCTACTCCTGCAACTCCTTTTAGACTGCAAGTCTTACAACCTCAGACAAAACCTATATAACCACGCTGCACTAGTCAAAAGAGGAGACCCAAGGTCTAACTACAACCAAGGAGCAGGACCGGAGCACATAACGCTTTAAGCGATTTTTATTAGCCTAGTGCAAACCGACTAACGTTTCGACGGCCATGCGTTCATGCGGCTTTTGATGGGCGTCGAAGCGTTAGTCGGTTTGCACTAGGCTAATAAAAATCACTTAAAGCGTTATGTGCTCCGGTCCTGCTCCTTGGTTCTAGTTAGACCTTCGGTCTCCTCTTTTGACTTCTGCGTCCTGTTCCGGGAGCATTAACCAGGCTGAAGCGCAAGTGACCCCCTTCTACCAGGCTGCACTAGTGTTGTGGCAGTGGCAGTGATTAACAGGTGGTGAGGTGATGGGATGAGCTAGGTCCTCAACACTGCTTTAGACTCTAGACATATTTAACGTACAAAGGCAACGTTTCAACCCTGCTGGGTCTTCTTCAGTACCCAATGGAATTGTCTCTGCGAGACACTCTGGCAATGAGCAATGATGCACATTACTTTTACCCCTTGCATCCCGGAGAACCAGCTAAACTGATGATGACAGCGCTGAAACGTTGGAGGACAGTAAATATTGGTCTAGTGTTATCCAATTGCGTGCAGTGAGATTTTCAAATGCATGCTTGGTGCCACCCCTCGAGTTGGGCCATTACATTGTTCGTGGCCAGACCCTTAATCTTTCTAGATTACCAGGGTCTGGATTTTCCAGGCTACTTCTTCTGGCCAGTTCTTATTAAATATGGGAGTCTAAAGCAGTGTTGCGGACATTATATATTTTTTTCACTGGAGTACGTTTTTTTGTCCTGCACCTGCCAGAAGGTGGGATGTGCACAGAATAACTTTTTTTTAATTTTTTTTTTTTTTTAAATGAGCTAGGTCCTCACCAGAAGGGGAAGAGGATGAGTCGGGTGATGAAGAAGACCATCGCAAACAGGATGAAGATGTAGTTGCATGTCTTCCTCCATCCTGCGTAGTTGAACATCTTTGCGGACTGTGGACAGGAGGGACGAAAAGACAGACAGGACAATGGAGACGGAGACAGACACCGAGGAGGAGAAGGGCAAATTCAGAGGCAAATTCAGTGTTAAAGACATTTAAGAAATAAACAAGGAATTGCTGTGAGTCCACTTGAAGATGTCAACGAAACACAGGATCAACAATGAGAATGAAATGCCAATATTCAGAATCAATTCATTCATTCATTCATTCATTCATTCATTCATTCATTCACTGCAGGTGCAGAAACACACCTCCAGGGGGCAGTCACAAGCTCATCTCCTACCTACAACATACTCCACAAATCTCCACACCCAGTCTACCTGGCCTTATCTGTGCTCTCCCGTTCTAAACCATAAGGAATTAAACACACATCTTACTGTCTCCTCTACTGTTAAAGGGGCTGCCATTAGTATTTGTGGTGATATTAGGCCAGCCGGAAAATAAGTTGCATCTATGAGATGTCTGTGGCCAATTCCGTAAATCTATTTCATGAATTCCCAACCCCATGCTAAGACAAGTTCCATAATAACTATTTATGTGTGGGTGTGTGTAGGCTACTACTAATGTGTGTGCACTCCTTATCTCTCACAGAATACGTGTGACGTCACGTGAGACCACATATCAATAAATCATTTCTTTAACACGCCTGTAGTCAAGACTAAAGGAGCTTGGACACTGCTTCAACAAACGCCAACAAACTCCAACAAACACCAACAGTTGGGTCAGTGTGTGCCGGCACTGTGTTTGCTGCCGTTGGGTCAGTGTGTGCCGCCTGTGTTTGTTGCCGTTTGTTGGATGGAGTCGTTAAGAGTTTGACATGACAGTTGGTCTTATGAACATTCTAAAGACTACCACCAACAGCTGCCAACTTTAGAATGTTGGAGTTTGTTGGTATTTGTTGGAGCAGTGTGCAAGCTCCTTAACATGTGGTTGGAAACATGAGCACATCTGACAAATAAACTTCCTGGGGCCTTGTGACACACCTATGACACACCTGGTGTGCCATTTCACCCAGAATGTGGCACATTTTCTGATCTGACCGCAATATTGGTCAAACACCTTTATTTGTAGTGCTGGGCGTGACCTCCTAGAATGACCCCTGGAGGTTATGTGAAAGGTAAAGGCTAGAGGTGCTAACCTCCAGCAGGTAGTCAGAGGCATCGTGAATCAGCATGATCATGGTGCCCGCCCGGATGTAGTTGACCAGCCATGAGAAGCTGAGAAGCATGATGGTGGCCATATGGTGAATGATCTGCTCCTTAAAGTCCTGAGACAGAGAAAGAGAGAGAGAGAGAGAGAGAGAGAGAGATAGAGAGAGAGAGATTAGTATTATTCCTTATTCTTTTTAAGAATCTAACATTCTTTTATTGTTTATTTTGCACTCCAAGTTCTTGTTTACCTAATACCAAGTCAGTCACACATGAGTGTAAATAAAGATTTATCTAAACGCCCAATTCACAAAGTCACTGTGTGTGTGTGTGTGTGTTTGTGTGTGTGTCCTGAACAAGGCCAAAGGCCAAGGCCAGTTGATTGGAGAAGTTCCATATGAGTACATGGTTGTGTGTGTCATACAATGGGAATATACCGAACGCTAAAGTGGGAGGCCTCCACTGGTGAAGCAAGAGACCAGTGCCAGTCCATACACGCGTCACACGTACAGACAGCTCACCTCAGGGGAGGGAAGTCTCTTACACAAGTTCCCTTCCCTCCCAATGACACACACACACACACACACACACACACGTCTGTCAAGGAGCAACAGGGATGACTATGTTTCCTGTCAGCAACTGAGTGCACTCTGTTTGAGGAAGGCTGTGCCTCTTTAACCGTTCTCCCTCTCTCTTTCCTCTCTCTCTCTACCCTCCCACCCTCTCTCTCTCGCTCCCCCTCTCCTTCCCTAGCTAAGCCAGCTGGCTTTGGCAGATGGAACTTATGCATTAAAATCCCCCACTGAAGGCTGCATATTAAAACTGCAGTGAGCGGCACAGGTGCAAAGTTCACCTCAAACAAAAGGGACACTATAGCCACATCTAGCTAACGCCAATGACTTACTCGCTGAGAGACTAAACAGAACACCTCTTGGCAGGTAAACCACCCAGAAAAAGTAAAAAAAAAAAGAAGAATCCCAGAACTTGTGCAACTTTGAATACTTTACCGGCCCCTGTTAAAACAAAAGCCATTCAGAATAAGGATTAATCAATGTAGCTCAAATGCAGGCTAACAAATGCTAGAACTCATGCTAACAGGCTACAGAAGGGCTGTCTGTCTTGCTGCCATGCCTGTGCCTGCCTGGTTGCTTTGAATCCAGTCCAACTGTTGGCTCAGACCTGGGTCCCCCAGTGCAACACAAACACGTTGCTGTGGAGAAAAACAGTCTGCTGATGGGCTTGAAGTCCTGCCACCCTTTCCCAAGCAATCTAAACACTCCACAACTCGCACACACATTCCGCAGACCTGAGATCAGATTAGACCATTAGGTGGCTGAAAGTGAATTATGTATACGGGACGCATGGGGGCTGATCCCAGTACAGCACCATAAGAGGCTTAGCGAGCGCTATTCATGCTGGCTGCTGGTTGGGGGGGGGGCAGCTGTCTGCAACACGCTACATAACTGCCTGGGAACAGCTGATACAGGCCTGAACTGGCACGGTTCATATCTGGTGCCGGTGGGGTGGGGGGCCAGATCTGGACCTGGTCTGTTGCGGTTCTGGGGCCGAATTCACAAAGAGTTTTAAGGCTAAAAGTAGCTCCTAACTGGTGAATTTAGGAGCAACTCTTAAAAATAATGGGCGTGTCACTCCTAACTTTAGGACTCCTAATTTTTTTCACTAAAAGTAATTCACGAAGCATTTTAGACCTAAAAGCAGAGGTGGAAAAAGTACGAAAATATTGTACTCAAGTAAAAGTACCAATACCATTATGAAATATTACTCAAGTACAAGTTAAAATACCGATCTGAAAATGTACTCAAGTAAAAGTAAAAAGTAGTTCATTTAAAATGTACTTTAAGTAAAAGTTACTTAGTTACTTCTTTTTTTTGGGGGGGGGGGGGGGGGGGTACCAGAACAACCAGTTTTACCAAAGACTTTCTATGAGGAGATACAGCACTCAAAAAATCCTCCATAGTAATGCATGGGGTTAGTTTGTAATGGCAATATGGCAGTTGTCTACACATCATATGTCTACACATATCACAACCCTTCCGTGGCAAAACGTCGACATGTGAATACATTGAGCCAATCATGTGGTGTGTTGTAAAATACATTGAGCCAATCATGTGGTGTGCTGTGAAGACATCGTGCCAATCATCTGTTGTGATCTCGCTGCTGGAGCAAGATTGGTGTCGTGAAGCCTTACGCACACGCATTTCTGCTGAAATAGATGCACGATAAGTGCCCAAAAAGTGTTTTATATATTATAGTGCAATATGGCCGCCGAGTGGAGGTACTTGCCTAAAAAGGACGTTGAGAAATGGAGATCTATGTGAAAAATCACCGGAGTTCTCTTTTAAGTTTGAGCAGTAGTTGATTTTCAAAGTTAGTTGCACTCATCCTTGGGTCGCTTTGCAGTGAACAGTAATCCAGCACAACTGAAAAGCCCCTCACAGGCAGCTGAGGCAGGCAGGCCAATATTGAGTTGCAGAGAGTTTTTTTTATATTTGGAAACGAGCAGAAGGTTCAGCAGATTAAAGGGCATCGTACTGGGGGGAAAAGTGGGAAGTATAGGGTCCCAATGGAGGAGAGGGCCCTTGAAAAGTGGAATACGGGGGGCACAACATTTTCACCAGGCATTAGTAATAACTCAGGTAATCCACACATAAAAAATCCAAACAACTCCATAAGTAGTCATGTAATGAAGTGGAATAACACAGGGGAAAAGTATTGAACACGCTAAGAAAAAGCACTAAGGCAAGGAAAGGGTTATCCTTTCTATCTGTGCAAATTAATATAAGCTTGGTTAGTAGCCTACATATTGATGGGCTATAAAAAGGTTTTTCATTACCAAGGTGTCACACAAGAAACATTTCATGATGGATAAAAGCAAAAAGCTCTCCCAAGACCTTTGCAACCTTATTGTTGCAAAACATATCAATCAGAATCTTCCAGTAAGCAGCATGGGAGCAATTATCTGCAAGTGGAAGAAACATCACTGCATCATCAACCAGCCATGCACAGGATCTCCTCGTAATATTTCTGACCAGGGAGTCAGAAGGATAGTCAATTCCAAGAGCCAAGGACCACTCGGAGAAAGCTCCAGAAAGACTTGAAGGCAGCCAATTCAATTAAATAGTTCTGGAAGTAACTAAAGATCAGGATTCACAGGAGGGACCCCTGGAATCTGTTTAGAACAATGGGCCAAAATCAGACCTGATACTGCGACCAATACGTTTTGTCATACAGGAAATGTCTTGAAGCTGTCTTTACAAACAAAGGCTTTTCCACAAAGTATTGAAGAAATTTCAGTAGGCACGTTCAATACTTTTTTCCTGTGTCATTCCACTTTAATACACAAAACTCTTATGTTTGGATTTTTTATATGTGTGTTAATATAATGTGTGGTGACAATATCGAATAGACTCACTGGAAGTTTAGGCTAATTACTGAAAAAAAAAAAAAACATTCAATACTTATTTCCACCATATATTTATTTTACCTGACTATTTTAACTTCCAAATTAAATGTCAAAATGAATGTCAGACGAAATTTAAAGTTTGACTGACTGGATTTTGTATACAAATCATAGTGAAAACTGTGTAAGGTCACTCTCACTCTCTCTTTCTAAAGAGCTAATGGTTTAGTACGCCTGCACGATTCATAAGGTAGTCTAGGCCTATCTTTTGTTTATTTAGTTGAGCATCGCTAGTAGTGGACCGCTAATTGTTTCGCTGCTGGTGCAATGTCTTTCTCCAAGAAAGCCAAGTCAGGTTACTAAAAACAAAGGCCAAAACAGGAAAAAGAGAGACATCAAAATGAGGGGAAACAACTGCTAATAAACTTCTTTCCAAAGAAAGGTGAGCACAAACGTCAAAACACGAAATCCCATGGTGTTTGCTTAAATATCAGACCTACTCTTAGTAAGGAAAAATGACAACTCCTAAACTAAGAGTGAGTCTTCGTTGCTATGGATGACGTCATTACTCATGCACGAGCTTGACTGAAGTGACCACCTTAGGTGGCATGTGCACTGTATGGTAAACCTCATCTGCTGTAGGTTAGAGGGAGTGGAAGACAAAGGCGAAAGATGTGGTGTGTGTGGTGTGTGTGTGTGTGCGTATGTGGGTCTGCTGCGTGACCTATCAGCTGAAGTTACTGCTTCTTTTAGCGCCAACTAGTGACACATTAACTCTCGTTAAAACACCACTATCAGTAAGGACACACACACATGCACACATACAGCTTTCCATACCAAAGTGGAGGAAGTAAACACACACACACACATGCACACATACAGCTTTCCATACCAAAGTGGAGGAAGTAACCGTGTTGCACTTCCTGCCGTGCCAAGTGTTTGGGTAGTACAACACATCCATCATGCATAGCATTAGTCAACATTTTCAACAACAAAAAAACACAAACTTGTTTTTCTAAAGGTCATAAGACATTATTTTTGTTTGTAACACATAACAGACATGACATAATAAATGTTCTCTTAACCTGGGCCTAGACTCAAGATAAACATGAAAGGCTTCAGGTGACCAAAAATGGCTCTATTTACCATTCATTTGGACTGCAAACAGTACTGTATATGATAAGCAAACAGAGTTATGACTATTTGAATGTTGTCACTTTTATCATTTCTATATTTTTATTGGTTTATACTACCGCTACTCCCAAACAGAAGACATTTGTCTCTGATGCTGACTAATGTCTCATTTGAACCTGAGCTTACCTTGCGCTTGACGTCTGTAGCCACACTGAACAGAAGAGAGATGTAGAAGCCGAGCTCTATCATGTAGTACCAGTATTGGGATGGTAACAGAGGCTGTACATGGGAAAGAGTGTGTGTGTGTGGGGGGGGGGGGCAAAAAAAGGGGGATTTACTGATGAGATACGGAAAGATAGAAAACCTCCATTTGAGAGATAATTATGTAGTTGTTCCAAACACAAACAGCACTGAAAGAGTGAAATAACTACTCTTGGGTCCCACCCAACAATAGACCCTTTCATCAATAAAAACAAAAACAATGCTTGAACGTTCTATTTTGTTCCCAATCTACTTCCTCTGCATTAAGATAACATATGGAATGTTAAAACGGAAGCCTTGTGGGGCCAACTATGATGCTGATAATGGAACTCTCTTGAAAGGGTCCGTAGTTTCATAGTCATTCTGTGTGGAACCGTGTGGCACAGGAAAACACTGCTCTGTCTGCTCATCTTACCATTTTGGGGAAATCTTTCCACATCTCCTCCTTCTCATAAAACCAGGGTTTCTGTGTGTGGGTAGAGAGGATAGAAGAAAAACAACCAGAGAGAGAGAGAGAGAGAGAGAGATACAGAGTTCAATTGATGACACTGCATCAAATTCAGACCACCTCTGAATACATCACATCTGCAGACCAAAACACAATAGATGAGCGGAATCTGCAGCAGGGGATTTTTTACACTGCAGCTACCCACGGATCTGGTAAGGGCTTGCACATACGGGTCTGATTACAGGGTGATAACAGGCCGGCGAGGGGGGTTGGGGGGCATGCGATGAGGACATACTCACGTCGATTACGGCAGCCAGGCCAGCAAAGAAAGCAAGAAGGTAAAATGTGAATCTCCAGCTGCAAAAGAAACACCATACAGACAGACCTCAGGGTAAGCATCTCCATGGCCAGGTACAAAACACACACACACACACACACACAAATAAAATCTACATTAAAATGATCCATGCCATGCATACGATCTCAGTACTGCATTCGATACTTGGGCAACCAAGGACTTCACAATCAACATTAACAGCATTTCACAAAACACTCCCTTTACAGCAACGTCCACATCACAAGGACAACAACCCCCAGGGTGTGGCATCACTCACAAGAACTTTACCACCCGATATACCAAAACCAAGGATAAACATCATGAGAGGTCATAAAAGGCAGCCTGAGGGTACGTTCAGACTAAGCGTCTTTTTCTCAGCTGTCGGCGTCCGTTTTACATTATAACCCTATGGAGTAGACTGTGTTTTCAAAAAAGCCGTCGGCTTCTTTTAAAACGCAACTGCAACAGTCTTTTTCTGCAGCTCAGAAGTTGAGAAATGTTCAACGTCTAGCGTAAAAACGCCATACGTCATGCTGTCTTTTTTACAGATGACCAATCACAAGCAGATAACCGAGACCTGTGGTTTCCCATGACAACCAAGTAGAAAATGGAGAAGGTGACAGAACACCGGTCGAGAGGCTCGTTTTAGTGTCTGAGCATAGGGAATTGTTTGACATGACTTCACAACTTTACCATAACATACCAAAAGCAATAGCCAACTCCAATTTTTTCTTCTGCGATATTTTTTATCCACACATAACGTTAATTACTTTGCCTATCGCAAAAAAAAAAACGCTTCCGGCTGCTTTTTGGAACAAGAACGCTGGCAGATGTTTTTTTCAAACTGAAAAAGCGGTCTGCATAACTTCTTTTGTCAGAAAAAGACGCTTAGTCTGAACGTACCCTAAGTGAGTGAACGTGGTTAGTACTATTTTGCTCAATTTTATATGAGCATAAATGACTTCACTCATTATTGGCTACTGCTGTCTAAGAGTAGGATAAGGCAGGTGGTGGTTTGCTACTTGTAGAACGTGAGGTGCATTATGCTTTAATAAAAACATGAATCTCGTCAGGCGCTTTTCCTCTTGAAGTTCTATTTTTAATTGTAGGTGCCTCTGCAAAAAGCGCGAGGCACAGCATAAATGTGTGCAAAACCCTTACTGCCACAATACAAAACAGGAAAAAAAAAAGACTCCTCTCACTGCAAAAACAGCATCCTGTCTGATTGTGCCCTAATGCAGTCTACAACTACATAATCTTAATCTGTGGTAACTACACATTAAGCCACTGAGCTCTGCTGCGCTTGGGTACCTGGCCTCCCGGAACTTCTTCAGCTTGTTGGGCCGCTCTTGGTTCCGTCGCCTGCGGAACCATCTGTGCACCTGACGTTCCGAGCACCCGGCCTGCTTGCTTAAGCATTCCACCGCACTCTGGGGACAGAGAGGAGAGGGGACAGGGGCAGAAGGGGTAGAAAGGGGCAGATCCAAGACAAGATGGGGTAAAAGGAGAGAAAGTCAGTCAGAGACGATGTGCTGTGTGTATTTGCTAGACTATTGGTAGATTGTCCAAACATATCCACAGCAGTGCAGTGTGTACTGTGTCATAAGACACAGCATCTGTAGAGAAACTGTAGACACCTGTGAATGTGTGTATATTGTGGATTTTGTGTGTGTGTGTGTGTGTGTGTGTATACCTCTGTGTTTGTGTGTGTGCCGGTTACCTGATTGGGGTGTTTGGTTGTGGATCTGAAATAGGACTCCAGCAAGGGATTGTGGGAGGCGTGGACGCGTACTTCCTCTCTGACCCCCAGCAGCAAGGCCAGAGGAGTGGCTACTTTCCTGTAGGAGCAACAAAGACACAACAATCACCAATCAAAATACAGCAAGACGCTTCAGACAAAATACCTAACCAATCACAAACCTCCAAACTCACTATGAACACAAACACCAATACTTACTAAAGACATGTGCAATGTTTGAGATTAATAACGGTCAATGGTATTGATTTACGATTTTAACGGAACAATGAAGCACTGTGTGCGTGCGTTTGTGTGTGTGTGTGTGGCCGACAATGGGATGAGGAGAAACAAAAGGGAGGGGAGAACAATGCAACCCATGTGAACACAGTCGCGGGGACCAAAGAACAGCAGGAATCCTGCCACATACTTTAATCAATTAGGTCACTCAGACACCGACACTGGGGAGGTGTGCAAATAAATATACTGCTCAAAAAAATTCAGAGAACACTTCAATCATACACTGGATCGGTACTCTGACACTGTTTGGTTCTGAGCACAAGTAAAACTTTTGAGGCGAGTGTTTTATTTTGCAAGAACTGTCAGACATTGTTTGAGAATGGGTGGAAGGTTTCAAAAAATGTGTTTTAACAATTGTGGAAAACTGTAAGTGTCCCTTTAATTTTTTTGAGCAGTGTATATGCATGTGGGACAGAGAGAGAGTGTGTGTATTCATCGGTGGGTGTGTGTGTGTGAGAGAGAGCACAATAGAGAGAGAGAGAGAGAGAGAGAGAGAGAGAGAGAGCGAGCGAGCAGGAGAGAGAGAGAGAGAGAGAGAGAGAGAGAGAGAGAGAGAAAGAAACAGAGGGAGTGTGTATTCATTTGCTTGCTGGGTGTGTGTGTGTATCAGTGAGAAACAAAGAGAGACAAGGAAGGAGTATACATTAATTTGCTTGTGGGTTTGTGGGAGTGTGTGTGTGTGTGTCTATGTTTACGTGTCTATACTGACCACTCGAAGACTTGGCGGATGATGAGGAAGCAAAGTGCAATTGGCAGGGTCACCCAGAGATCCCCACTCTGGCCAAACACCTTACCATCCCGGCTCTCAAGATCTGCCCATCCCAAACCCGGTGGGAACCAAATCCAGTCCTGCCACAACCAGGCTCTCAGGCCCGACAACATCCTGTTCAAGAAGACAACAGTGGGAGACAGAGAGAGAGAGAGAGAGAGAGAGAGAGGGAGAGAGAGAGAGGGAGAGGGAGAGCGAGAGAGAGACAAAGAGCGAGGGGGTTAGAGGAACAGAGGGCCTTTGATACGCTGATGTCCGGCTGTAACGTACACTGCGTTATCCACATTGAGTTGGAGCTGAACAATTCGACATCAGGATTGCAGGAAGACATCACAGCTTCCGCAACATTCCGCTAATTGCAAATAAGCAAAATCACATCTATAGCTTTCAATTTCCTTCTCTTGCTTTGCCAGAATAAAGCTGTACTTTGTTGAATTCATTCTTTCAATGACTTTGAGAAGCAGGCTTAAAGTAAAATGAGTAGAATTGATTGTAGATCACCTAACATGGAAAACTAGTGTGGAAAAAAGTGCTCTGTGCAAATAGTGCAAAAAGACTGTTGCAATACCACATTGTGACCACATCTATTTGTTCAACTATATAAAGTTCAAAATGAGTTGAACAGTACCTGTACGTGGACTGTTTATTAACACTGCAAACAACATTTTTTTCTTTGTTGTTCTTCTGAGACAGCTTAGTGTATCTTGAAAACAGTAGCCAAATTTATATAAATATAAATGTATGTTAAAAATGGCAAAAAAAGACAAATCTATATAACTCGTCTAACAATAAATACAGCATCCAGCAGGACCAGTCAGATGGGAAACCTGGTCCGTGGGCACTGCTGGTCTACTGGTCAACTGAAGTTGACCAAATTTGACGGGTTGGCACTTGACAGATGACCTATTCCAGCAGCAATCTCCTGCTTCTGCCTAAATGACTCAAGAGCATGATGAGGTATTGCAAGGTTACAGGCTGATTAGGTATCGAAAATTCCTCAAGGGACCACTGCTATAACTACCAATGACCATCTCACAAGTCAAAGTATTCTATTGATGTTGTTGTGATGTCTACTGTGTGTGTGAATGACACAAACTAAATATGTAATCACACACACAGTAGACGTCACAGCAACATCACGTGACTCTTCTGAAGACGAGTGCAGAGTCAGCAGTCGAAAATGTCAAGGTCAAGGTATGACAAAAAAGAAAAAAAAAACTTAAACCATGTCATATAAGAAAAATCACTTATAACTTGATACCATTTTACAGCAAGTGGCGCTGAAGCCAGAGAAGAGCCACAACGTGCTCTTCAGGTAATGATTAGGTGACCAACTCAGTCAAGCTGACTGACTTCAAGGGTGTAAACCAGTGTCCAGCGTGTAATGATTTGCTCCCGGTTCCTGTCCCTTAATTCATTGCCAGGAATGGCTGAGGGGTCAATCGTTCCAGGAACCTTACAAGTATCGAGGGGAAAGGGGACACCTGCACCCACGGCAGAGTTGTGCCTTCAATTTACCCTTCTTGGGATGGACCAAGGACTTAGTGTATTGATTTTTAAAAGGGCTTTCAATGAGTTGAGGGCCTGTGGCTTCTTGTAAAAGACCACTCTCTCGTGATTTCACCACCAGAGGGGCATTACGCATGTAGCCTACAACAACCCATTTGGCCTAACTCCACCGGAACCACCCCACCCCACAAAAGACAATCAGGAACCACACTGAGGCTAAACACTCATGTAAGGGGGGGGGGGGGGGGGGAGAGGAGGCATAACCAGATAGAGACTTAGCAGCAGCAGAATATGGAGTTTCAGTGTGTCCAAGTGTCCAAGCAGGTGGCTTAGTTCACCCAGGGGTGAAGTGGTACTCCATTTTTTTCCCACTTTAAAGAGGTGCTTCTCTTGACACTCTTTATTACATTTTCTCCCTTCTGAGCCTTACAAGCAGGCCTCCAAAGCCGGAGTACAGTGAGAGTTGCTATAAGAACGAGCCATGCCTATGTGAATTCACTTACTTGAATACTGTTGATCTTGCCACAGAAAACATGGCACCCAATTCAATAGCTTGTAGCAAGCACGTTCCACTTACATGGAATTTAAAACAAATGAATGCAAAAAATAGCGGTTGATTTCTTAACCCAGTAAGGTCAGTATCACACAGTGGGCTAAATGAGATAGTGAATACAGACCTAAGGCATGAGTTACCATTCCATTAGCATCTAGGCTACTTGCCTCACTAGTGCATGTAAGGGCCTAATTAGACCCAGGGGCACAGTAACAAGCCACAGACATCAGTTCCAGCCACCAGACATCACAAAATACCAAATGTTTTTCAGGAGCTACTTTGGAAGTATAATCCAAAGGTGCTTTATCCAAAACAGTAGGTCTAACAACCGCCCCAGACTAAATTGGACTGCTGGGTACTGCATAGGGGAAACAGGTCTCACTGTAATAATGCACAAACTGAGTGAAATGGAAATCTGGAATGGACTGCTGTCAGATTTTATTTTTTTAGCTAATGAATCACATGACACGGGCAACCAGTACAGTACAGTGACGTGGTCATAATATGGCCTAGGAGTTGACCTTAAAGGACCATAACTCGTGGGCAGACAGACAGCAGACAGATGAATGAGTAGGCTATGTTGCTAAACTAGGTAACAACTCAATGATGTAACTATTTCCGGTAAAGTGAACACTTCATAGGCTATCAGTTCTGTTTAGTTTTACTCGTCAGTCACAAAGACTATGCTAGTAGGCCAAATGCACTTTGCCTATAGGCTTTTAAATTGTTCATGGCCAACTGACCCGAACGCAGTCACAACACGACAAGACGTGTCTAAACAGTGCTTTAATCGCCCTTGTGTGCCTTTGTAATCTCCGTCTATCTTATCTCGATTATGGCTGCATAGCGGTAGTAATGCCTGGGCTACTGCTTACACTCTGTGATTATGCTCACCCAGTTTCTCCAAATAACGTTAATTAGAGCGAACATGAAGGCAAACTATGAATGACTTAAGGTATCAGACACCTCCAATATAGTCTACGTGGGGAGCCTATTCTTATATCCGCTGCATGTGGAGAGGCCAGCAATGACAGACTCATAATAAGTAGGCTATGTCTAATAAACTCAAAACTACTGGATCATTTAGCCCAATTACCAGAGATCTCAGTGTGCAGTGCCCTGACACAACCACATGGAAAACTCTTCAGCATAAAGTGAAACAAACGACCCAGGAAATGTGAATCCTGGCGGCTGATTAATGGCTACTACATGAATTTAGATCAGAATTAACACTTCAATGATACATTGTAATAACATTCTTCTCAAACATAGAAACACTGTAACTGCTGACGTTAGTCACCGTGATCAGTGATCGGACACTAGCCTACAGGCCACGAATAGTGAGTTCATTCCTTCATATCCGTGGTTTGTGATTAGCGCAGTTGTTAAATGAGCTACACGGTAGGTTGCATGTGTCTGTCTTGCGATTACACAAGTGAATCATACTTTCCATTACCCCTTTCCTTTAACACTTAATACATAACATAAAATCATATTATCAAGCAATCTCGTGTAACGGTTTACCTTCTTCCGTCAGATCAGCCAGGCGGGCAGGTAGCCTATAGACACAAAAGGTTGGCGTTGACTGAAGCTATCTGCAGGATGTCTGAGTTCAATCACCGTTAAAGTGTGTCCGCTAAACACCAAGCGCGGTAAACTGAAGGCCGGGTTCTTCAATGTTGTGAGTTGTTGGCATCCTTATCCCACAAAATCCAAAAGTGTTACGGACAGAGGTAGCAATATGCTAGGTTTGTAGCTCAACTTCCACCCTCACTCTTCAGCCTTTTTGGAGCCTCTTTTACTTTTTAATGCGCCTGTTCATCAAATTCAAGAGGAAAGCAAATAGTCCTAGTCTATTTGAAATGTATCTTCTTCTCGATTATTTTTTTCTTTTGAGTTTCTTTGCAGCAGTCTCATTCTCTGATACTCCCGGAGATGTCTGTGGCACATAGGCGTCGGTCGGTGCGGCTGGAGTGTCGGGCGGACGGTGAGAGGGCCGGGAGCGGCGGAGAGGGTGGGGGCGGGGCGCTGACTATTTAAAGTGACGTTTTACTGCATGCTGGAGGAAGGGCTGCTCAGCGCTCAGCGGACGTGTTCGGACGCATCAGAAATTTGGAGGGGTAGGCTGGGTTAAGTCTGGGAACGAGCTGTTTGTAGTCAGCTGTAGCATAGGCTGTGGAATACGATAAAGTAGCCGAACCTACGACATTCTCCCTCTTATTTCAATAATTCTGAGGAACTGGTGGAATGACTATGCAGGCTGTTTTGGCCTTATTTTTGGCAGGTCACCATTTTGGGTCAATAAGCTGTTCGTGAAAGGACAGCCTTGATCACTGAACAATTTGCAACAGGAATTATTTAAGGCTTTTATTTATTTTAAGGATAGGCTACTCGCTCACCTCCAGACCACAACCACAGCCCAGGCGTTTGACCCACTCATACCTCGGGCGATGTGATCAATTGTTATATGCTCCTTTGATGTTGGCAGAGCAGAAGCCAACTGAGAATAGGCTACGAGACAAAGGTCTGTTTCAGACAATGGCAGCACATAGACAGAGGTGACCTATATACCACATTTTAGCCTATGGGAAGGCTGTCACATAACCTAGGATAATGGTTGATTTGTCTTCTCATTTCCAAATCTCACCGATTTGACTTAGGTTAGGCCTATGCGCTTGGCTCACCATCTTATTGAAGCACCCATGGGAAGACTAAGAACACATTCAGTAGGCCTATTCAGACGTTTAATATACAACGTTTCTATTTCTGTAAACTAGGCTGAGCCTAATGTATGATTCTATTTTACACACAGCATGTGGTGTAGGCGGACAACTGAGTCCAAACATTTCAAAAATTGTTATTTGACTCTCCTACCTCCAGATGTCGCCACATGCTCTTAGTTCCCCCTAACAACCTAGTAACCTACACAGAACAACATAAAGCGTCATAAAGGTTGATAGCCTACGGACCCTTTCAAGAGAGTTCCATTATCAGCATCATAGTTTGGCCCCACAAGACTTCCTTTTTAACATTCCATATGTTATCTTAATGCAGAGGAAGTAGATTGGGGCCCAAATAGAACGTTCAAGCATTGTTTTTGTTTTTATTGTTGAAAGGGTCTACAGGGAAATGGATCGTTACCTTGCAAAGTGACGTCTCAGTGTTGGGAGTATTTTGTGGCTAAGCAATTTGCCTGCTGTCCATGCACAGCTTCCTCTCTTAGGAAGAGTGTGTGTTCAAGAACACACTGTTGCCAGTACAGTAAACAAGGGCACTGAACTGTGCAATATTTTTCTAAAACACAAGAGAAGAAAGTGTAGGCTGTGCTCCATTGGTGGTGAGGTATTTTGCATTGTCACTTCAATACAGCAAGTGAAGCCACACTTTTTTTGACAATAAGATCAGTATACTAAAGGTTATCGTGTCTGGCTAAGAGAGCATCGAAGGAACAACATTGTTGTGCCAGGGTAGCCTACCACTCACCTCCCCAGTGGTGTCCTTGCCAGCTTCATTCAGACAATAACAGATTGGTTCATCGTGAATTACCAGTAGGCTGTTATATAACGCCACGTCTAAATATGCAAGGTGGGACATGCAGTATTTCATAAGGGAACACATCTAACATTACCAGTGTAACCGTGTGTAGTGGTGCCAGTCTGGATGGTGTAATGGCAGCCATTAAGTGCCCATTCGCTCTCTAACTGGGAATATTCAAATATTTTGGGATGGAATAGTCATGTCCTCACTACTAAAGGTAATTTTAAGCAACCTACTTTGAGATAATCGCAGCACAAAGACTGAGGTGACCTAAATACCACCTTTTGTGGGAATGAGGTCATAAAACCTATGATTTAATTGTTCACCAGTCTTCTCATTTCCAAATCCAGCCGATTTGATTAATAATCAATCAAGTATGCTGTCAGAGTGACCCTTCCGTCAGCCATGGTGCAAGATATAGGTGTATAGGACTCATGCAATAGTTTTATTCTCAAGCTTCCCGAAACACCCCTTCCAAGATGAAGCCTGGAAGGGAGGTTATCTCCCATACAGGTAATAACAAGGCCTGACACTGCATAGTGCAAGTGGGTTGTGTAAAATTGTATCTATAAGGGTAGTGAGGGCATACAGTAATGCCATCCCGAAGTATGTAAACATTTGAAGATAGATAGATTAGATAGATAGATATAGATAGATATATACTTTATTGATCCCCAAGGGGAAATTAAAGGTCAGGGATCAATAAAGTATCTATCTATCTATCTATCTATCTATCTATCTTCAAATGATAGATAGATAGATTTGAAGATCTGATATAATCAGTCAAAAGGTGTACATGCTGCAAAATATGTCCCCAACAGCCAAAACTGTCCCTTGGGTCGGTCACATTATTATTCTACGTGGCGTTCAAGGCAGGTTGGCAGGCCCGAGGGTCTGTCTGCACTCCAAGGATCTGATTCTGTTAAATAGTCAGGAGGTTGCACCAAGCAACCTGTTATCATCAAACAGACACACACAAACACAAACAAACAAACTCATGAGTCGAAGCAAATCAGAAGACATAATGATTTTCATATTTTTATTTAGCTTTTTTTTTTAATTAACATGTAAAACAACAATTAAATAAATAAAGAACCATTAGGCTTAATGTGTCATAACTAGAAATAAAGATTATATTCTAAAAAAAATGATTGATTTTTCATCTTTTAAATCTCAGAGATATTTTAGGAAAAATAAATTAATTAAAAGTAAATTAAAAAAGAAAACATCTACCACATAAATGATAAATATTAAATAGAGCAATAATAATAATAATAATAAAATCATAATTATAATGATATATCCCAAAAATTTGCCCAAATGCTTTTTTTGATTTGATTTTTAAAACATGATATATATACAGTTAGATATTTTCTGATAGGTTTCCCCATCCCAATCACTGTTCTCAACAACTTCCACCAATTGAAAAACTAACTCTACCGCTGACAATATTCAGACACCTGATCACCCCTCTCCGATTTTGCCCCAGTCTGTGCATGTGTCTAACACACCCGTCCAAAATCAACCCTTCAGGCCGCCAGGATGGGTGGTATCTACGGTGATATCGCCCACCTGGTTACCCACACTGCTTTGCAGTAGTTGTTAAGGTAAAACAGGAAGTAAAACCCAAAGCCTCTGGAGCACCATACTCGCCAGACCCCCCCAACCCCCCCCCCCCCCCCCCCCTCCCCCCACCCTATATCATACGTGACTGATACCCCCACCCACCCACCCCCTCCCTCATATGATACCCCTCCATATCTATATACATGTATAACGGACTCTGGCAGTGGTATAATAATGGCATTAATAAAATGCAGTTATGATCGCCACAGCGCCATCTGTGGGTTTGAGCAGAGCAGTGCATCTCTATTCCTGTGTACATTTGGGTCTCTCTCTCTCTCTCTATGCTTGAGGGGTGCCTGCTCACAGGATATGAGTCGGGTTGGCAGGCCCGTCTTAGGCAGAGCTGTGGGTTAGGCTGTGTGCTGTGCTGTTGTACTGTATTTGTTTTCATTTTTTTTTAAATGTTTATTTTTTGACATTACGCTTTAAGGGTAGTGAGTTGGTCCTGTGTTCTTCAGCTGCATGGATTCTGAACGGTTTTGAGTTTTTTCTAGTCCTATGCATGAAGCTAGATGGGGTTTGGTTTGCTGAGCAGTTGGTCCCATGTTTTTAAAACGGCAAAGGAGACACAGACCTCCACACTTCACACATTTGGTCCTGTTCCTCCTGAGAGAGAGAGAGAGAGAGAGAGAGAGAGAGAGAGAGAGAGAGGGAGAGAGAGAGAGTAAAAGAAAGAGCAAGAACAAGGAAAAGAGAGAAACAGAAAAAGATTGAAAGAGTGTGAGGGAGAGGAAGAGAGTGGAAAAGTAAATAGGAAAGGAAAAAAAAAGGGAATTGAAAGCACAATTAGTTAGACATCCTTTTATTTGTGCCACCATGGAGCTCACACAATGACCCCCCACACTTGTTTTGGCCAGGTGCGCAGAGCTAATTGTGTGCTCTCAGACAGAGCCACCTGCTACACTTAACAAAACCATAACACACAGAAACAGATACAATGCCTGTTATCTCTGTTATGATCTGTCTCTCTGCTGTCTCCCAGTCCGGTGACAACAGTGTCTGTTTCAGTGCACCATTCACTCTTGGCCTCTGTACACAACACAGATAAAGGTGCAAGGGGTCGCTGTGTGATTCCAGTGATGCAAGAAATGTGTCTCTTTTTTAAATGTTGGAAATATGTTTTTTTTTTTTTTTTTATGTCAGTCATGGGTCAGTGGAGAGATTCTCAAGGTGGCCAAGAGACCAAAGTGCTGATGCAGATGTGTCAGAGAGGGTCGTAATGCTTCTATTTACAGTGAGCCGTAGTGTTAAAGTGAGTGAGTGAGTGCGTGCGTGAATGAATGAATGCGTGTTTATGGGTGTATGCAGACAACTTGTTTTGTTTAAAGCCAGGAGCATTTTTTTGGCAGGCAAACAAATCTCCAACATGCACCATAGGAATTCTGGGTTATAGTTTGCATTAGCAAATGAATTATAATTTGAAAATAAAATGGCTTTTTCAGAATGTCAATTCAAAATGTAACATTAATTTAGGTATTTATTTTTCCTTTTTGGTTCCATTTCCTACAAATCCCAGAATTCCTACAGAGGAATGCTGTTCTCTGGTGGGCATAACATGTCACTTGTCACCATGACAACCACACACTGTCACCTCAAACCTCGTGTGAGTTTTGAGATATAAGAGGATGAGTCACGCTATCACACAAACAGATGCACACGCAGCCAGGACAAATCTCACTCAAGCAAAACATTCACACACACAGAAATACACACCCACACACGCACAGACGCACATAAATAGGTCACCTTTCACTTGCTAGATCTTACTCACGACATCTTATTTGGGCAAAAAAGTATATAGAAATACACTGTCTAACACACACACACACACACAAACAGACGTTCATTTCACTCAGTCATTTGCACAAAACAGCATACCCACTATCACAATCTCTCTGATTCAAATACAACCACATGGAAAACCCCCACATTCACAGAACTAGTACAGCACCAAACTAAACATGGGAGTGTAGCCAAGAAATATAGTCATGACCAATCAAACACAGAGAGAACTGATCAAAAACAGTCCAGCCGGAACCAGAGCTTAAGCATATAGATCTTAATCTGAGATGGTACTCGTTTTGAATGGTTGGTTTAGTGTTAGAATGGAAATATTGGCTATGTTGTTCATAAACTGTGGGAATTGCTGAATTACTTTTTGTTTTGCTTGGAAGCAGTTTAAGTTATTGATCAGTATTTATAAAACAAAAATAGAAAGTCACAAGGCACCAAACACAAGTTCATGGTCGCCACAGCAACCCGCCATGCATCACTCAGCATGGTGGATTCAGAGGCGCTGGCCTCTATGGCAACCATCACAGGCAAGAGATATCGCCACAGCAACCAACACAGGCCAATCAACTTACAACGCTGTGAGAGGAAGAAGGGGGGAATCTTTATTAGTTGCTAGGTAACCGTAGCCATAGCGCCGTGGTCTCCACACCCTGTTTGATTGGACAGGGCCGCCTGGGGGAGTGGCGTGATGGGGCCGCATGTTTGTTTGTTTGTTTTGAGGACACAATCACACAAAAACAATCAAAATAAAAAAGGTAAAAAAAATTAATAAATCACAGTTTTATTGCTCCTTCATTAAAATTCTGATTCAGATTATTATTGTTTCAGGGTCAAACTAGTCACTGGATATTATTATTTTTTTCATCGCTGCTCTAGGATTTTCACATTGTACTTTTACAAAAAAAACATTTAAGCTGAATGACTAGCAGATCTCACATTTAAAAGCGTTGTTTTTGTGTTTGAAGTGTGAGTCAACCACAGCCCTGAGAATGACACAAATTGCATCAGTGAGTCACACGTGACCTTCACAAAGCTTTGCTGGAGCTTAACTCTCTGTCCAAAAACACATGGCCAAAACAGCACAGGGATGCTTTGACTCATACTCATCTGACAAAAACAAAATCTTGAGTTAAGGGGGGGATATACACTGCTTTTAACAAAATTAATTTTTGTCCAGAGAATAATTGTTTCGATGACCCCACACTTTTGTGATATCAGAGGAAAATTATAACTCGTATAAGAACATTTGGTTGAAACTGCAGCTGAAAATACAGAGTATTGCTCTGGTTATTTCACATATTATTTGCCCCTCATCAAGCTGCGGCCTAGGGCAGAAGAGTTATTGCCTTAAACAGCCTTGGCTTACTTCCTCTCCCAACACCACAGGACAGATCTCTCAAAGCCTCCCGTCACATCAGACTACCTGCACAGGGTTCTCCTAACATCCAGCAGCTATCCCATAATATCACATAATAACCCCCCCCCTTCCTTTCTGGCTTGTGCATTTCTACTGCAGCACCTTTTGATGTTTCTGCCAACCTCCTCCTTCAACCCACCACCCTCCCTCCCTTCCTCGTCGTCGTCACGGCTACCCTGTCGCGTCACGCTCACCTCTCTCACTCTCTTCCCCTCCTTCTCGCTGTGTCCGTCACACTCAGTAGGGCCGGTTGGCGTCTTTGGGCCGCTTGAGCTGCACCTTGAGCCTCTTCATGCCGATCTGGAAGCCATTCATGGACTGGATGGCGGCCTGGGCGCTGGCTGGGTTGTCGAAACTCACAAAGCCTGCAGGAGAGCCAGAGGAGTGGAGTGGAGAGGAGAGGAGAGGGGAGGGAGAGGAGGGGAGAGGAGAGGAGAGGAGAGGAGGGGAGAGGAGAGGTGGAAGGTGGCAAAGTTAGTACAGCGCCTGTGGATTATGGGTGTCTGTGGTGCTGTGCATTACAGTGGCACCTGGCTTCCTTGAAAGACTGTATGCCTTTAGCCTTTCACTCACTGACTCTCACTTTCTTTTTGAAGATACAAATGGAGAAATACTATTTATGAGACATTAATACTATAATGTAATTGACACTTTACTTCTTTAATTTATTTTTGCCCAAACTGTTGTGCTCATTCACATTCCAATGCATGCATGCATCATTTTTTATGTCAATATCAAGTGAACTTTGAAATAGATTCTGTCCTCATTCTGTCTACGTTCTTGTGAGTCAGACTGACTGACTCACTTTCTTAGATCCTCCTTCCCGCTCCCTCCCCAAACTCTCCTCACTTTCTCCACCACGCTACTCTTGTTCTGACTGAGGGCCCAAGAGAAGCTGCGCTCACTCACCAAAGCACTTGCTCTGGTTGGTGGCACGGTCGACGAACACCTTGGCCGAGATGACATTGCCGAAGGGCAGGAACATCTGCAGCATCTCGGAGTCGGTGAACTCCTGAGGCAGGTGATAGATGAAGATGTTACAGCCCTCAGGACCTGTGGGGGGAGGAGGGAGAAGAGACACACACACAAGCACACGCACACCGGTTTGTTTGTTAATCTTGGATGCATATCTATGTATATATGCGTATGTTTGCCTGCCATATATTGTATTGATTTTTTTCTGTATGTAAGCTTTATGTTAACTTTATACTTTGACAATGCGAAAAATATTTGTCATGCAATTAAAGCGCACTTGAATCAAATCGAGTCGAATCAGGAGATTAAAGAGATGAACATGAATGAATGAATAAATAAATAAATATAAATAGATAAATAAATAAGAGAGGCTTCCTCACTGTCTTAGGTAAATAAAGAATAAAGGAGAAATAGAGATTTGAAATCTCAGTAGAGCCTAATCCACTACAGCCCTCCGGCCCTGAGGTGGAGATGAGATGAGATGAGTCAGGAGGGAGGGGGGGGGGGAGGAGCAGAGAGAAGTTGAAGGTGAAAGAGTAACAGCAAGGAAGAAAGAATGAAAGAAAAAAAAAAGAGGTAGAAAGAGATCTGAGACCTCTGCAGAGTGTAAACCACTACAGCCCTCTGGCCCCGAGTTGGGAGGGCAGAAAACAGAGATGAGATGAGTCAGAGGAAAGAGAGAGAGAGAGAGGATGATGAAGGTGAAAGAGTAACAGGAAGAGAGAGAGGAGAGAGAGGGAGGGAGAGAGGATGAAGTGTCAGAAGAGAGGGAGAGAGATCTGAGATCTCATTGGAGTCTAATCCACTCCCAGTCTTTGCCTCCTGTTTAAAGTAATGAGGAATAAAGCAAGACAGTGACCTCTCGCATACAAGCCATACAGCAGCCATCAATTCAACAATGAGGGAGAGAGAGAGAGAGAGAACACAGACTCCTGATCCAGTGCTGAATCATCCCTTTGCATAAAATGACATTACAGTGTGGGGGTGGAGGGGAGAGGAAGGGATGGGAGCACTCTGTACAGACAGACCCCAGACTACAGACGGCAAGAAGGGGGAGAAAAAACGGAAATCATATTCCGACAGGAAGTTGCCGTGACTGGGGTCTGCCTGGACAGGAAGTGACCATGATTACCCTCACGCTGCTGCAATTGCTGCTGCTGCTGCGGTTGCTGGGCGACGAGGGCTGGCTGGTGGGGGAACGGCTGTCCGACCAATCCGTATGCAGCGGGGTAGGTGGCTGCAGGGGGAGGGGGGTGGGGGGACATCAGATTCGATTAGAAATGCACGGTCATGCTGAGCCTGCTCTGCTCCTGGTACAGCTAAAGGGTGGAGATCTCAGTGTGTGTGTGTGTGTGTGTGTGTGTGTGTGTGTGTGTGTGTGTGTGTGTGTATGTATGTATGTATGTATGTATGTATGCACACTAATTTCTCCTCTATTTACCAAGGTTTATGCATTGATTTTGCTGATTTTTTCAGCTATGAGGTTAAAACAAGGGGAAGGGCTTTACATGGGATTGCATTTATCTTCTTCAATATTCTTCTGGATTAAAACACAAACTGATTCTGAATCATTGGGTTTGTGGGAAATCAACCCACAACTGAGTGGTTTCATGCATGCCACAGACGGTAACCACTTGAAAAGTAGCATTTTGTGACACGATAAAGTAATATTTAAGACATTGTGGTTAATACACGGGAGCGAGTGTAGTTTTTATTTGCATAAAACACCGTCATGCAGTTTATACACCATGTGTCTTATACACAGCAAATGATTGTATGTGTGCATATCAATTATTGCATCTATATACATTATATGTATATGTTATATATTAATGTATTTGTTTTTATTTTCTTTACAGTATACTGCATGCATACCAGTGTAGTGCTGCATGCCAGTGTAGGCCTGCTGGAGGGGGTCCAGTGCCGGGCTCTGAGCTGATGAACAGAGAGAATAAAAAAATAAAGAATGAATATATGCAGAATCTACAGAGAAGAGAGAGAGAGAGATTTAGCTAAAAGGTTGCCGACTCAGTACTCGAGCAGTAGATGTAAAACAGCTGAAACATATTACACTAATCAGGGGCTATGATCATGGATACTTTCGACTCATAATGACAGATGTAGGCAGGTTTTATGCAAGTACATTCATCATTATTTCTTTATGCAGCAGAATCTGCCGTTTTAACTTGCAACACAGACTCTGTTTCTAAGATGGCATACTGCTCGTATGCTGGTCTTGACGAAAGAGTGATTTTTTTATCTTTAACTTTACTTGGAAGATACTTCTTCCAAATAGATAAATCTCTCTAAACCTTCTCCAAAGCGACTGACAGATGTCAATTAATTAGAGAGCCAGACTCCCTGGTGCAACGTGGGGTTAAGTGCCTTGCTCAAGGCCACCACGGTAGCAGCTGGGTCAATCAAACGAACAACTTTTTCAGGCCACTGCTTGCAA